>NW_006922283.1:151378-175417 GCF_000298275.1 Orycteropus afer afer
CCCAAGACTCTTGACAGCTGGAGCTTTGTCAAGCAGCAGTCGTAGAGGTCTGGGCATCGCCACTGGTACACCATGTGATTCTTAGCCTACACAACTATGAGACCAGAAGAACTAGATGGTTCCCGACTACCACTGTCAGCCACCTGGAGGGGGATCTATGGAGGAGATCCTGGAATGAGTGGGAGAACAATGTGGAACGAAACTCAAAATCATTTGGATATAAAAAAAAAAGGAACCAGTTTTGCTGGTCTGATAGAGCCTGATGGAACCAGTGAGACTACGGCCCCTAGCTGCTCTTCAGGTCTGGAATTGAACCCATATTTGTGGCTTCCAGTCATACAAAAGACAGGCATATGAGGTGAACATTTACCTGCGGTAAATACACTCCTTGGAGAGAAAAATCATGGGAGAAAGAAGGGCTGTGAATGCACACAGAGACAGCTCAGAGGGCAGGAGTACATGGAGGGATGGACACAGGGAAGAGGTAACTATCTGGAAGAAGTGGAAGGGAGCTGTTGCATTGTGGTAAATTGTGGTCAGTATCATGAGACAAAGTGTATGTGAACCACTATAAGGAAAGTGAATTTGCTCTGTAAACTTTCACCCAAATCACAATAGAAATAAATAAAAATAAAATAAAAATAAAAATTATTTTATTAATGCTTTTAATTTAAAAAAAAAAAAAAACCAGATCACAGTCTTCGAAAAGCTTCTGGAGGGTAGTTATACTCTGAAGCACATGGGGTTACCATGAGTTGGAATCAACTCAATGACAACAGGTTTTTGGTTTTGGTTTTGATACATTCTTGTGTTTTAAAATATATTTCAGAGCTAAACTGGCAATTTCTTGAATATGGGGATAGTAAGACTTTCCTCACACAACTGTGAGATTATAAGAGTTAAATGTACAAACCTAGATGAAGATTCAGAGCCAGGTACATCCTATGTACAATGCTTGTGTCCCCATAGCATTGTTACTATTCCAATTCCTCCCAACAGGTTTGTGAAATTATCATCAAACAACTCTAACTAAAATGGTAAGCTTCCAGTGGCTAAATGCCCCGTTACTTGTCTCTCTCCCATCTTCTATCTATCATTCATCTCCTACTCTCACTAATCATTTACATTACTGGTATTTTTTCTTTTTTTAAATCATGAATTTATAAATTATTCTCCCTTCTATAGACAAGGGACCTTTCTTTAAAATAAAATAACATTATTGGATTTGTTTGAAATTCTCTATACATGAAAGATTGCACCATAGATTGCAAAGAATGATGTAAAAAAAAAAAACAACAGCCAACTTTCACAGTCTCAGACCCACCACTAACCTGCAGGATGATTCTGGCCAAGTCCCCACGTCATCATCTGTGCAGTAGGAAAATAATAACACTTGTCCTTGTGACTACTTAAGTTGTTGTGAGAATCACATTAGATTTGGGTGAGAACGTGCTCCAAGTGTACACAGACAGGGTGTGTATGTGTGAGGTACAATCCACAGGGGCCTAAGTTTAAACTTCTGGGAACACGTTTCTGGGTTGTATTCCCAGCTGCTTTTTCCTTGATTTGGTGATTGTGAGCAGAATCCTTGAGATCTGAGAAGCTCAGTTAGCCCATATGCACAAGAGAATAAGAGAGAAATGATAATATTTCTTTCTCCATAGGGAACTTCCAGCATCTCTGAGGAAACAGAATTCCTTTTGATCACAGAAGAGCAGGAAAGGATATTAACCATGGAGTGTTCACCCAGTGAGAACTTTGCTGTGCATCAGACGTTGGAAGAAACAAGGAGCTTTCGTCAGAGAGTACAGGTGGTGTGGGTGGTTTGATCTTCCTGTCTGCACCAGCCTTGGGCCCAGCACCAGACTGTCCTCTTCAGTGGGCAGCACCATGCCTCCAATATGTGCCGAGAGTTAAACAGAGAAACAGACAAGTCTGGGGATTATAGAACAAAGCCATTTGCAAAATTCAATGCTTACAGGGGCCATTTTCCTACAGGGCTGGGTAGGTGAATGTGTGTGAATGTGGCAAAAGGAGAGCACATACTGTATCAAAAGAGACAGATCAGTACTCAGCTGAAACCCCTTATTGCCATATTGGATAATGAGAGAGAGTGTGTGTGTGGCAGTGGGGAGAGAAGTGCCTGGCAGTGTGGAAGTGCAGGCAGGGATGTCGATGGAGGCAGGAACAGAGGCAGCAGTAATGAGTAATCACCCACCCAAGTGACTTTGACACTGGTTCCCTCCAAAAATCAGCTCCATCTAAAGAATGACACTAAGAGTTAATATCCTTTCCTTCTGGGTGTTAGAGTACAAATTTGTAGAAATAATAAGATTTTCAGAGCAAACATATACCTCTGTTTCAAAGGGGCTCCCCAGGCCAACCATGTCTGGTCTAAACAAAATACTTTCGAGAGCTAGATGTGGTCTGTGGCTGCCAGTTTGAGTCCTCTCTTCTCAAGGAAAGGAAATCTGTTCAAAATCAGCTCCTAAAGGCAATGCTTCACTCTATTTCAAACAGTTACTTTGCTTCCTTCCTTTCTCTCTCTTTTGCTTCTTCTTTTTTTTTAATTTTCATTTTTTTAAGAAAAAAAAAAAAGTTTTACTTCTTTTATCACGTCTCCTAATCCTGAATTAATAGCAGTAGCCCCAGAAAGCCTCACTAATTACGCAGAACAGAAAAAGTGGTGCTCTGAGAGGGAGTAGGATGGGTTATCTTTTGAAATAGGAAGGAAAAAGAGGAGCTGGAAATTATTAGTTCTGAATGACTCTGAGTGCAAAGTCTCTCACCACTTCAGTACTTTAGAAACCACAATCCAACTCTTTTCAAATCTATATTTGGGCCTTAGGAGCTCTGGTAGCATAGTGTCTAAGGCACTTGACTGCTCACTAGAAGGCTGGCGGTTCAAACCCACCAGCCACTCCTTGGAAGGAAGATTGGGCAATCCACTTCCGTAGTGATACTGCCTCGGAAACCCAAGGAGGAGTCGCTACGAGTCAGGGCCGACTCAACAGCAAAACAACAACAACAACAACAATATTTGGGCCTTACACCTTGGAGAGATTACTGCTGACAGTAGTGTTTGGAATCCTGGAACCATAGAGGACCTCTCTGGTACTAGACCTTTCTAATGTCCTGTCTTCCCTGAAGAAGAGCAGAGAATTTCCCATGAGCCCCTAAGAGATGGTCAAAGAAATACACTAGTCAAACATGGCCATACTGATCCTGGCCTGGATGCTCCTCAGAGTGAATTCTGTCAACAATTTGAACAGTATTGGAGCTCAGTTCCTGGAGCAGACATCGGGTATGAGCAGATTGCCAGTCAAATGACAACTCCAATCTTAGCCTCTGACCATTGAGGAAATGTCTCTGGCTTATGGCAAAGATAGGCCCATCTAACTTTGTGGAAGTAGCACTACTGAAACATAAACACTCCTCCTTCTTCCAGACGCTTGAGGCTCTGTTTAGAGATTAAATCTCAGGATGTGTACATTTGATGTTCTTATTCCAGGATATTAATGGCAAAATGAACTTGTCTGGTGATGGCTCTGTCATATTAACATCTGATGGACGGTTCCGATGTGAAAGGTGCATAAGACGTGCTGAGGACTCCACATGTGCTCATCAGGGGCTGTAAGGCTGGAATTTGAACTTGTTTAGAATGAACCCAAATGGAGTCGATTTAACCCTGTGGGAGTTGAGTCATCTTAAATACCACATCCCCAGAAGGCAGGGGTTTGATAAATAGAAAGAAATGTGCAAAATCTTTACCTTGTGATTTTCATTCTTCCTAATGCAGACTAACAGTGTTTCTAGGAAACTTTGTGAGTTTCAACCAGTACCTGACTATTTATAGCCAGTTCAGACATCAGTTACCTACATGGTTCTCCAGGTTTCTAAAGCCTGTATAAGATCTCCCAACAGTACCTGGATTATCTCCTGTCTGGAGAAATTTGGTGGGAATTCTTACTGAAGGTGGTAGATGTGGTCAGACTATGGAATGATCTTTTGAATTTAGTGCACCTTTAGTGACTATCCCGGAGCTCTGGTGGCATATTGCCTAAGGCATTTGACTGCTAACCAGAAAGCTGGCGGTTCAAACTCACCAGCCACTTCTTGGAAGGAAGATTGGGTAATCTACTTCTGTAGTGATACGGCCTCAGAAACCCAAGGGGGGGTTGCTATGAGTCAGATCCAACTCGACAGCAGTAAGTTTAGTTTTTGGTTTTTCAATGAACATACACTTTATGTCCCACACTGAGCTAAGCAATGGAATGGGAAGAGCAATTGTTTGAGTTCTTGAAGTTGTGTACAATCTGGTTGGAAGGCAAAATTGACTAGGCAATAAAGGGAACAATAAAACCAAAAGTCCTAGAATATAGCACAAGATGCAGTCAGACATTGAAAGACCTTATAAGATTTGTGTATGCATGTGCATTTGTGCTCCAAAAATATCCACATACAACATAGAAGCAACAGAGGCTAGAGTTGGAGTAGCTTCTCAGTGACAATCAAGCACTTTGAGGGAGAGAGTCACCAGGCCCGCAGGCTCAGGACCATTGGTCTTGGGGGACATCAAGCTCAATTGGTACAGCATAGTACATAAAAATCTTGTTCTGCATCCTACTTTGGTGAGTATTGACTGGGGTCTTAAAAGCTTTTGAGCAGCCATCTAAGATGCAACTATTGTTCTCCCTTCATCTGGAGCAAAGAAGAGTGAAGAAAATCAAAGTCATACTGAAACAATTAGTCTAAGGATATGATGGGCCACGGAGACCTCAGCTTTCATGACTCTGAGACAAGAACTAAGACGGTGTCTGGCTACCAATGCCAAACAGTTGGAAAGGGATCAAAATTGGAGATCCTGGATAGAATGGGAGGAAAAACGTGGAACAAAATTTAAAAACACAAAAATGACCAGAATAACTGGTTGGATAGACACTAGTGGAAACCCTAAGACTACAGTCCCAGGTTATCCTTCAGGCCTGGAACTGAACTCATTTCCATGGATTTGCCATCAGGCAAACAGTAGAAAGGCATGCAAGCAGAACATCTACCCCAGGAAAATGCACCCACTTACCCTAGGAGATGCACCCCTTGGATAAATCAACTGTGAGACATTAGAAGGGCAGCATTTACACAGAGGGAAAGCAGGACAGATAGGAATGCATAGAAGAGAAGGGCACAGGGAAAGGGTAGTCACAGGAGGAGATGGAGGAGTGATTTTTATTGTTGGGGATTGTAATCAGGCCTGTGAAACCAAATGTGCATGAACTGTTGAGAGTACAATGAATCTGCTTTGTAAATTTACAGCCAAATCACAATTAAAAAAAAAAAAATAGAAAAAAAGATTTGTCAATGTTCTCCTCAACCATAGTGTGCATTTTTAACTCCAAGACGTGAGCCTCAGTGACCCAAGATGAGAATAGAATGAGAACCATCATATAGCACATGAAAACATTTGGTTTCTCTTCACATATCATCTTGAGCTAGTGTGTATGATACTACGGGATATTTGCTAACAAATCTCCTTTTCTTCCTCCTATCATTGCCACTCATCTTACCTATAAAGCCCTTTAAAGATCACAAAAACATTGAGATGACAAAAGAGGAATTCCTCTACAACTTCAGCTATCTGATTCATTCTTAAGTATCAGGAAGCTACCTTTTCTAGTGCCTCAGTAAGGACATAGTAAGTCCTACTAGCATTACTGAGAACACTCCAGGATCCTGAGGTCAACCAATGCAGACCCCTAAAATGAATAGAAATGTTGTTGTTGTTATTTTGCCATCGAGTTAACCCCAACTCATAATGACCCCTCCTCCTTGGGTTTCCGAGGAGGTATTACTACAGAAGTAGATTTCCCAACCTTCTTTCCAAGGAGTGGCTAGTGGGTTTGAATAGCCAGCTTTCTGGCTAGCAGTTAAGTGCCTTAGGCCCTACGCTACCAGAGCTCCTAAATGGATAGAAAAGAATAGCTCTAATAAATGTTTGTGTTAAACTTAACAAAACTGTTTTAAAAAGCTGTGACAATACTTTTCAAATCCTGCTTGATAATAATCAGTTGATAGCAAATTTCAGATGCATGTGCAAATACATACAATTTTAGTAATTTCCAGAACATTTAGGTAAATATAGAACCATCTTCTTTCCTGAATTATTTTTTATTTGTAATTTTTTATCAGTATGTATGTATTATTTTATTTATTTATTTATTTATTTATTGCTAATGGAATGTATGCTGAATCATTGAGAGTTTTCAAATTTTATTAAGTGTGATGGCTTTTGATCAACATTATGTGGGACATATATGTCCTATTGGATTCTCGTCGTAGAACAGGTGGGATGAGGCATGGAAAACAATTATCATATCTTAGCAATTTTATTTTATTGTGTAAAACTTTTAAAAACATGGGGAACACATAAAGGCACCCCGCACTAGCTGTCCATAAATGTTGGAGTCTGCTTCTTTGTACTGCTGCATTCTCTGAATTGCCTTCTGGTTCCCTTGACATGTAAATTATTTCCAATGTGTTGGACTCAGATATTTGGCACCCAGCTGACTCCTGGCTTGTTCTGAACAACAAAGGAGAGTCTTCCTCTTCTTACGATTTCGGGGCACACAGCAAGTTGCTAAATGAGAGTGAACCTGAAGGAAATTGGTCACATCTGCCTCTCTTTTGACAGTTCCACATTGTAAAATTGTTTCCAATGCCAAGGTCAATAAGGAAATACAGAAATCGATGCCACCATTTGACAAAATGCCTTCTGCTTGCGTGTCTTTCGTACCTCTGTTCAATGTGGTCCACTCCTCCCACGATAGCGTTGTATTCTGTAACTGCTCTTGGGCAAGGGATTACTGAAGAGGAACTGGAGAAAAATGTAAGTGGTACTTATATGTACCAGTGGTCATAAAGTAAGTCAAGGGCATGTGTTTATACTGTATTGAGCTGAAAATGATTAATTGCTTAGGTAAACAAGTAATTGCCGACAAACTTCCTTCTGTTTTTCGCAGTTACAGGTCCCCACCCCAATGCCAGTATGCACTGCACATGGGAAAAACCCTCCCAAGATGGAAAATGTAAGTGGTATTTACATAAACCATGGTTAGCAAAAGGGTTAAAAAACCAGACCTTTATTTTTTAAGTTTCTTTGTTTCATGGACATATATGAAAATAATAAAACTACTTCAGCCTCTTAAAAACTCTTTCCAACAGAAACAACACCAGTTAGGACTGAAGCACTGGCTTCATACCCATTTCGGTGGTGACTAATCCAGCCAGTGTTACTGATACCCTTGTGTGGCCAAACACCAGGTGGGGTACTAAGCACAGAGGAAGGAATCTGATATAGTTCCTGAACCTTTGCAACTAACTTGCTCTTCAAGAGGCTGTGGCTGAGGAGCACTCTCTATGAACGCCTATTTTGTGGGTCAAACGGCTTCCTAAGAAACACTACAAACCATCTTCCATTCCTGCTCCTTCATGACTCATATAAAAAACGTCTAGGTTGGATTGAGCCTGAAAAAGAAAAAGAAAAAGTAAATACATTTGACAATAAATTTGAGATCATAAACCTTGAGGTTCTTTTTATAATACCACACACTTCAAAATCAGGCAGTATTTTTTATTCAACGTGGATTTAAAGGTAGCTCAAAGCAAACATGGGATTAGCAGTAAGTAGTGGGATAGTGTGCATGAGCCAAGCTTCCAAATAAACACATCGGGGGTTTGGTCTAAAAAAAGACAGAAACACAAATAACCTCCTCTTGATGTGCCTACAGTTTCATTTAACTGTTCCCAGGTCATGAACTAATTTGCCAAAAAGAGGTTAACTCCAGTACAGCAAGGCAGCATTTCAGGAAACAGGTTTTGTGCATACTGCCTGTGGAGGCTGGGCCACTTGAAGCTCTTATCTGTGAAACGGCTCTCAGATGAGCCATTTTAAACCTACTTAATGTAAGATAGTGAACGGGCAATGCTTCAGGAAGTTGGAGAATAAGGGCCTCAACAAACTTGAGTTTGGCTTACACCCAAATGCTAGTGTATCCAAATCAGAGAATTAACACAAATAAATTTGTTTTGAGAGGCTGTGTGCACTTAGGCACCCTGCATCCTCTTCCTAGGCTAGGTGTCTTCACCTGCAAAATGAGGAATTTGGACAAGCCACTTCTTCAAATCCCTCCTAGGACACAGAGTCCCAAAGACTTAAAACAGGAAGGTTGGCGTCTGTTCCAAAGCTTCCAGCTGAAGGAGAATAGTAAAGTATCCAAAGTTCAGGGAACTTAGCTGCAGGGTGATTTCCATTCATGCTGGGACTTGAGGATGAGCCTGTTGTATTATATCATTTCCAGCCAAAGATCTAAGTTCTTTTTTTCATCTCATATGATTCCTCCTTGCATTTTACATTTGTCATTTGCTGCCTCATCTGACCTAACTTAGTGAGTTTCTTGATTTTAATGTGTGTAGAAGTTACCTAGGCATTATTTACCTGGGCACATTCCTAGACCTGACTTCCAACAATTCTCATTCTGTAGGTCTGGGCTGGTGCCAAGAAACAGGCATTCTTAACAAATCTGTGGGTGATGCAAATGCAAGTACTCAGCTGCTAACTGAAAGGTTCGAGGGTAGAGTCTACCTATTAACATCTCCAAAAACTGGCCCATGATCTACTTCTGAAAAATTTTCCATTGAAAATTTATGAACACACATGGGTTCTCCATGAATCAGAATTGACTCAACAATAAGTGGTAACAAGCACTCAAATAATTCAGATGCCACAGTGATCCACGGACCATGCTTTGAAGAACACTGATCTAAATGGTACTGGGTTGGAAGTCTGTACTCCTCACAAGCTCAGGGGAGGGTGTTGGTAGGCAGGGCCCATCTTACATTATAGGAAAAGGGATGTGCCAAGTATTCAAAAAAAAAAAAAAAAATGTCATGAGTGTATGAATCAGTGAATGAAGGAGGCACACATAATGGAGAAGGTCACAATCAGCATTCACTACCAACCACTGAGTTCATGGAGAACTTTTCAAGCAATGCTTGAGAAGCTAAGGTGAGCTGGAGTGGTGGTACAAGGCAGGTTCCAAAGCTGGGTCTCCAATGGACCACCAGAAACAGCAGGCTCCTTGCAAAGGGATCCATCTTCTCCAGAAAACACATTTGTCCTGAGGGAGTCCCTAACCCTCCACTATATTTTAATCTGCGACCCTCAAAATGTCAAAAGTGGGATTAAAGTGTAAATGATTGTCAAATCACTCCTGTTCTCTTGGTACTGCTCTGAGCATTACAGGCCATTTGGGGAGATGAGGAGGCAAAGGAGAAGGAGGGGCTGGGACGGTCTTTAAATGTAACTGAATAGAGCTTGCAGAAAATGAGGAGCTCCGGTGTGTCTTGGGAGGATACAGCAGTTCACAGGCTGCTACTTTTTTGTGACATAGTTGTTGTTTTTTTTTTTTTTTTTTTTTTTTTTGGAGGGGGTGGGGAGCCAGAATATTAAGCTCATTGCTTCCAGATGGGAAGGTTGGACAAGACAGAGAGGCCTTGGCTCTGAAAGCCTGGATGCTGTGGTGCGATATGGATGTGACATATTGAAGTAATCGAGATAGAAGATCTGGCTTTAGCCAAGGCTGTCAGATAGATACTTTTTAAAACATTACATGGTTTGTAACAAGGTATTGTGTATCCTCCCAGAAACCCTGCCGCCTCAGTATCTGGGAAGGCAGTGGGGGAAAAGTGTGCTTATTTTGCTTTAGTTACTAAAGCTCCTTTTATATATGAGGAATTTGGCATCTCCTGGCTGGGAGCGGCTGAGCCAACAATGTCCGATGCACTTGTAATGTAGATCATGCTAGTGACTCGCTAAGTAAGTCCAGGTGCTTGCATAAGAAGCAGGGTCCTATGCACTTTCTGATGTGAGCCCTGGAGCAATCATGGCCCAGCGCCTCAAATGAGCCTCAAATCTGTTTAATAAATCATCTATTTATAGAGTTAATCCAGGCAGAAAGCCTTCGCCTTGTCTGGTGCGGATTCTTCCACCAGAGGGCGCCTAATGCACGTCACATTCAGTCAGAGTTGCTCTTGATTTAGCAGGAATTTCAGCCCTTCTGGAAGTTCCTTTGTCCCATCCTTTGCTTGCCTTTTAAACTTCAGGCGCTGGATGTATGCAGATGGACTAAAGTAGGGTAAAGATGGGGAAACATATTCTCAGACATCTCCACGAAGGAACTCATTCTCTTCCACTGTTCACAGTGAGAATTTTGTCCTGGGTTAGCCTTTGAGCGCACATTGTGGGAAGAGAGAGTGGGTCCAGTTTAGCTTGGAAATTCCATATTTGAGATGTTCTGGTTTATGTGTAGTTCTTTGAGTCAGGGAATGGCCCCTTCCTTGGCTAACTTCACACCTGAGAACATGTCAAGGCATCCCTGAGGACAAAGAGTCCGTTTCACATTTCAAAGGCTGGGAACTGTTAAGTTTGTATTTTGATTAAAATTGTGTATCAGCTTTCCCCCCCTTTCAATGTAATTTCAGGATATTTCATTTCAACCAATCATCTGAAGAGAGGGGGGAGGAGGTATTTGATGTGAAACAGCACACAGGGAAAGCCAGCCAAGTTAGAAAATAGAGCAGCTCGGGGCTGTGTAGAGGTGACAACCAAAATCTCTTTTGTTCTCTGAGGCATGGTCTGAAACCAAAGCCCCTCAAGGACACAGATACAGCTCTGGGCTTGGAATAAAGAGGACCAGTTGTTTGGGACTGACCTCCTTGCTACCTTTGGAGCTTTGGGCAAGTCCCTGAAAGTTTCCTGGCTCAGTAATCTGGTTGGGCTGTTGGGAAGCAGTGCCTACCACTTGCTGCTGACCATATGATTTACAAAGAAAAGCAGCAGTCTCTTTGGAGACCACAATAGACTTTAGTGATAATGTCCTAATATAAAAATGACACAAATTTCAGTTTACAGTGGCTACTCTGAGTAAAGGAAAATTAGTCAGACATTAGTACCCCCTCTCTCTTGGTCTAGGGTGGTGGTTACTTATTCAAATGTTGACAAGGGCCAGGCTAGTAATGCAAATGTATCTATGAGGACAATGCCTGAGACAGAGGAGGTGCCCAATCAATATATGTCAACTGAATCAATCAATAAAAGTGGATTTAGTATGAGCCCAACAGGGAATGGTGGGAACGTTGTTAAACTGGAAGGTGCATGCTCTGACCTGGATGGTCAATTTTTTTTTTTATTTTTCAAAAACTTAGTTTAAAAATCTGGTTGCAAAGGACCCCAAGCTCAATTGGTATAACATAGTACACAAAAACAGTATCTTATATTCTGCTTTGGTGAGTAGCGACTGGCGTCTTAAAAGCTTGCAAGTGGCCATCTAAGTTGCAACTATTGGTCTCTCCTTGTCTTGAACAAAGAGAGTGAAGAAAACCAAAGACATATGAAAACAATTAGTCCAAGAGACTAATGGACCATGGGAACCTCAGCTTACATGGCCCTGAGACCAGAAAAATTACATGGTGCCCAGCTACCAATGCCAACCACCCTGAAAGGTATCAAAATTGGAAATCCTGCATACAGTGGGAGAAAAATGTTGAACAAAATTAGAAAAACATAACAAAGACTAGGATTAATGATCAGATAGAGACTGGTAAAACCCCAAGACTATGGCCACTAGTCCCCCTTGGGGTCTGGAATTGGACCCACTCCTGTGGCTTAACTCCCAGCCAAATAAGACAGACCTGAAAGCTGAACAACTACACCAGGGAGATGCACTCCTTAGAACAGTCTATCAGAAGTTCAGTGTTTGCATAGGGAGAAACTTAGGGAAGCAGGAGTACTTAGGTAAAAAAGACAGGGATAGGGTAACTACAGGGAGTAAGTGGGAAGAGAGCTGTTACATTGCGGGGATTATAATCAGTGTCATGGAAAAAATGTGTATGAACTGTTGAATGGAAAATGAATCTGCTCTGTAAAATTTAACTCAAATCACAATAAAAAGTTTTAAAAAATAAAACAAAAATCTGGCAAAAGGGTTGCTAATGTATACCTCTGCATCCAAGTATTTTGGATTTTAGGCCCATTTTATATATTTTAGGCCCACTTCAAAGTCCAAGAAAAAAGAGAAATAAATCTAGCCAATAAAAGATCTCCCAAATATTCCTTCACTCAAAAATACAATTTTATTTGCCATCCTATTTACCACTTGAATTATGTGAATCAGTCACTTTGGAAATAGCATTTACATACAAAATGCAAGGTCTCAGTAACATTCTTATTGTTATCTCCCAATAACATTTATTATTGCTATATTACAATAACATTTGTTATGGTAAACCAGAAAAATAGACTAGTTGCTATCCAGCAGATTCCAAGTCATATTGAGCCCTGTGTTATATACTAGAACTGCTGCTCAGAGTGTCCTTGGCTATAATTTTTATGGAAGTAGATTTCCCGGCCTTTCTTTGATGGTGCTACCGATGGGGTTCAAACCAACAACCTTTTGATTAGTAACCAAGGACCATACTTGTTCAGTCTGTATGCAGAGCAAATAATCCGAGAAGCTGGACTATGTGAAGAAGAATATGGCATCAAGATTGAAGGAAGTATCATTAACAACCTGTGATACGCTGATGATACAACTTTGCTTGCTGAAAGTGAGGATGACTTGAGGCACCTACTGATGATGTTTGCGCTACCCAGGGACCTGTTCACTATCGTAAAGAACTCTATGTGAAGGAGACACTGATGAAATAATGTTATTGTTATTATTAGGTGCCATCGAATCATGTCCAACTCATGGCAATGCTATGCACAGCAGAACGAAACACTGCCCGGTCCAGTGCCAGCTCCAGGATCCTGGTTATAATTGAGCCCATCATCGCTACCACCATGTCAATCCATCTCATTGAGGGCCTTCCCTTCTTTTGTCAACCCTCCACCCTACCAAGCATGACATCCCTCTCCAGGGAATGGTCACTTCTGACAATATGACCAAACTAGGTGAGACAAAGTCTGGCCATTCTCACTTCCAAGGAGCATTCCAGCTGCACTTCCTCTAGGACAGATCTGTTAGTTCTTTTAGCAGTCCACAGTACTTCCAGCATTCTTCACCAGCACCACAATGCAGAAGCATCAATTCTTCTTCGGTCTTCTTTATTCATTGTCCAGCTCTCACATGCATAAGAGGTGATTGAAAATATCGTGGCTTGTGTCAGGTGCACCTTAGTCCTCAAGGAGACATCCTTACTCCTCAGCACTTGAAAGAGGTCCCTTCCAGCCAACTTGCCCAGTGCTATACATTGTCTAATGTCCTGACTGCTGCTTCCATTGGCATCAAATGTAGAACCAAGCAATGTGAAGTCTTTGACAATTTCAATCTTTTTTCCATTTATTGTGATACTATTTATAGGTCCTGTTGTGAGGATTTTTGTTTTCTTTATATTGAGATATAATCCATACTGCAGATTGTGTTCTTCAATCATCATCAATAAGTGCCTCAAGTCATCCTCACTTTCAGCAAGCAAAGTTGTATCATCAGCGTATCACAGGTTGTTAATGATACTTCCTCCAATCTTGATGCCATGTTCTTCTTCATATAGTTCAGCTTCTCAGATTATTTGCTCTGCATACAGACTGAACAAGCATGGTGAAAGGATGCAACCCTGATGCACTGCTTTTTTGATTTTAAACCATGCAGTTTCCCCTTGTTCTGTTTAAACAACAGCCTCCTAGTCAATGTACAGGTTCCTCATGAGCATGATCAAGTGTTCTAGAATTCCCACCCCTCTCAAAGTCATCCACAATTTGTTATGATCTACACAATAAAATGCCTTTGCATAGTCAATAAAACACAAGTAAACATCTTTCTGGTATTCTTTGCCTTGAGCCAAGGTCCATCTGACAGCAGCTGTGATATCCTTTGTTCCACGTCTTCTTCTGAGTCCAGCTTGCATTTCTAGAAGTTCTCTGTTAATACACTGTTACAACTGTTTTTAAATTATCTTCAGTAAGATTTTACTTGTGTGTGATATTAATGATATTATTCAATAATTTCCATATTCTGTGGAATTACCTTTCTTTGGAATGAGTACAAACATGGATCTCTTCTAATCAGTGGCCCAGGTAGCTGTTTTCCAAATCTCTTGGCATAACTGAGTGAATGCCTCCAGTGGGGCATCTGTTTGTTGAAACATCTCAATGGGTATTCTGTCAATTCCTGGAGCCTTTTCTTCACCATTCCTTCAGTGCAGATTCAACTTCTTCCTTCAATACCATTAGTTCTTGAGTACATGCCACCTCCTGAAATGGATGAAGATCTACCAGTTCTTTTAGGTACAGTGGCTCTGTGTATTCCTTTCATCTTCTTCTGATGTTTCCTGCTTCATTAAATATTTTGCCCATAGAATGTTTCAATATTGCAACTCAAGGCTTAAATTTTTTCCTCAGTTCTTTCAGCTTCAGAAATACCGAGAGTGTTCTTCCCTTTTGGTTTTCTAACTCCAAGTCTTTGCACATTTCCTTATAGTAATTGGCTTTGTCTGCTTAAGCTGCTCTTTGAAATCTTCTGTTCAGCTCTTTTATCTTGTCATTTCTTCCATTGGCTTTAGCTACTTTCTGCTCAAGGGCAACTTTCAGAGTCTCTTCCATCATCATTTTGGTCTTTTCTCCTTTTTTTATCCATTAGTGACCTCTTGCTTTCTTCATGCATGATGTTCTTGATGTCATCCCACAATTCTTCTGGTTTTCAGTCATTGGTGTTCAATGCATCAAATCTATTCTTTAGATGGTCTCTGTATTCAGGAGGGACATATTCAAGGTCATATATTGGGTCTTGTGGACTTGTTTTAATTGTTTTTAACTTCAAGTTGAACTTGCATATGAGCAGTTGATGGTCTGTTCCACAATCAGCTCCTGGCCTGGTTTTGGCTGAAGTTATTAAGCTTTTCCATTGCCTCTTGCCACAGATGTAGTCAATCTGATTCTTGTGTATTCCATCTGGCAAAGTCCACATGTATAGCCGTGATTTGTGTTGTTGAAAAAAGGTATTTGCAATGAATAAGTCATTGGTCTTGCAAAATTCTATCAAGTGATTGTCAGCATCATTTCTGTCATCAAGGCCAAATTTTCCAACTACCAGCGATCATTCTTTGTTTCCAACTTTCGGATTCCAGTCACTAGTGATAATTAACACACCCTGATTGCATGTTCGGTCAATTTCAGACTGCAGAAGCTGATAAAAATCTTCAATTTCCTCATCTTTGGGTTTGGTAGTTGGTGCATAAATTTGAATAATAGTACTATTAACTGGTTTTCCTTGTAGGTGTATGGATATTTTCCTATCACTGACAGTATTGTACTTCAGGGGAGATTTTGAAACATCCTTTGTGATGATGAATGCCACACCATTCCTCTTTCAAATTGTCATTCCCGGCATAGTAGACCACATGGTTGTCTGATTCAAAATGGCCAAAACCAGTCCATTTCAGCTCACTAGTGCCTAGGATATCAATCTTTATGTGTTTCATTTCATTTTTGATGACTTCCAATTTTCCTTGATTCATACTTCATACATTCTATATTCCAATTATTAATGGATGTTTGCAGTTGTTTCTTCTGAGTTTGAGTAATGCCATGTCAGAAAATGGAGGTCTAGAAAGCTTTACCTTATCCATATGAATAAGGCTGGCTTTACTCTGATGGTGCAGCTCTTTCCAAGTCCTATTCTGAGATCCTTCCAATCTAAGTAGCTTATCCTCCTGCACTGTATTGGACAATGTTTCCAGGCTATTCATAAAGTTGCCCAGTAATGTATCAGACAGTGTTTCTCTGCTATTCATAAGGTTTTCCCTGGCCAATTCTTTGAGAAGTGGATGTCCTCCTCCTTCTTCCTAGTCTGTCTCAGTCTCTAAACTGTGTTGAAACCTGTGCACCATGTGCAACCCCACTGGGTTTGAGACACTAGTGGCACAGCCTCAAATGTCACAGCAACATGCCACCACAGTAGGACAAACTGACAAACAAGTTTTTCTCCCTTAGCTGTTCAAAACCTCTCCACCCTCCCCACCCTCCCCTTACATGGATTCCTGCCTCTTTCCTTCCACTTGGGGGTGGGGGCTAGGTCGCTCGCCTTAACTGGATCCTTGCTGCTGCTTCCTCACTCTGTCCTGGTCCCCCTGGCTTTTCCTCTGCTTTTCCCTGTTTTCTCCTGCTTGGGAGGGGCATTACCTGCATCCAAATCACCTCCAAATCATTAACTTCTGCATCAGCTACCTTAAGGAAACCCCTATCAACAGAACCAAGGAAGTTACGATGAAGCCAAAGTGAAACTGGACTGATTTTAGAACTGCCCATGGGACTGGACTTTAATTTCCTAAAATGGGTATTCTACTTCTCTATCTTTATTAGTTCACAGAGATTTTTGTGAGAACTCATGGGATAGTGTTATATAAAAGGGCTTTGTATGTACAATGTCCTGAATTAACATAGAGTTAATACTATCCAGTTTGGGACCAGAAACTGGACACATTGTCTTCATATTGGCTCATTTCAGCTCTTAAATTATTTGGGCTGGTCATATGGTTCTCTTTAGAGTTGAATACAATGTTTTTATTTATGAGATAACCCTTTATTTTTCTCTAATGTTGTTTCTTCATCACTCGTCTGTCAGTTTGTTGTGCTGTGTGGCTTGTGTGTTGCTGTGAGGCTGGAGGCTATGCCACCAGTATTTCAAATACCAGCAGGGTCACCCATGATGGACAGGTTTTAGCGGAGCTTCCAGAGTAAGACAGGCTCAGAAGAAGGATGGAGTCATTTATTTCCCATAGAACTGACCAGTGAAAACCTTATCAATGGTAGTGAAACAATGTCTAATATAATACTGGAAAACTTTATGAATAGCCCTGAAACATTGTCCAAAATAGTGCCAGAAGATGAGCTCCTCAGATCAGAAGGCACTCAAAGCACAACTGGGGAAGACCTGCCTCTTCAGAGTGGACCTGACCTTAATGATGTGGAGCAAGCTTTCAGGACCTCCACTTGTTCATGTGGCACAACTCAAAATGGGAAGAAACAGCTGCAAACATCCATTAATAATCAGAACATGGAATGTATGAAGTATGAATCTAGGAAAATTGGAAGTTGTCAAAAATGAAATGGAACACATAAAGATCGATATGCTAGACATTAGTGAGCTAAAATGGACTGGTTTTGGCCATTTTAAATCAGACTACCATATGATCTACTCTGCTGGGAATGACAAATTGAAGAGGAATAGCATGGCATTAATCGTCACAAAGAATGTTTCAAGATCTATCCTAAAGTACAATGCTATCGGTGATAGGATAATATCCATGTACCTACAAAGAAGATCAGTTAATACTACTATTATTCAAATTTATGCACCCACCACCAAAGCCAAAGATGATAAAATTTAAGATTTTTACCAACTTTACACTCTGAAATTGACCAAACTTGCAATCAAGATGTGTTGATTATCACTGATGATTAGAATGAAAAAGCTGGAAAGAAAGAAGAATCACTGGTAGATGGAAAATATGGCCTTGGTAACAAAAATAACACTGGAGAGCGCATGATAGATTTTTTTTAAATACATTTTATTGTACTATAATTTATGCACAGTGAAATACACAAAACTAAAGTGACATGGGTCAATGCATATTTTGTTTTTGCAGTGTTCCTTCTCTTCCCCTTTCACCCAACATGATAGAATTTGGCAAGCCCAATGACTTATTCATTGCAAATACCTTTTTTCAACAACACAAATGACAGCTATACACATGAACTTCACCAGTTGGAGCAAACAGGAATCAATTCAACTACATCTGTGGAAAGAGGCAATGAAGAAGCTCAGTATCTTCAGCCAAACAAGGCCAGGAACTGACTGTGGAACAGACCATCAGTTGCTCATATACAAGTTCAAATTGAAGCTGAAGACAATTAAACAAGTCTACGAGAGCCAAAATATGACCTTGATTATATCCCTCCTAAATGTAGAGACCATCTAAAGAATTGATTTGATGCATTGAACACTAATAAATGAAAACCAGAGGAATTGTGGGATGCCATCAAGAACATCATCCATGAAGGAAGCAAAAGGTCATTAAAAAGACAGGAAAGGAAGAAAAGACCAAAACAGATGTCAGAAGAGACTTTGAAACTTGCCCTTGAATGGAAAGTAGCTAAAGAAAATGGAAGGAATGACAATATAAAAGAACTGAACAGAAGATTTCAAAGAGGAGCTCGAGAAGATGAAGTCAATTATTATAATGAAATGTGCAAAAACCTGGAGTTAGAAAACCAAAAGGGAAGAACATGCTTGGCATTTCTCGACCCTCAAGTTGCAATACTGAAAGATTCTATGGACAATATATTGAATGATGACAGAAACATCAAAAGCAGATGGAAGGAATACACAGAGTCACTGTACGAGAAAGAATTGGTCAATAGTCATCCATTGCAGGAGGTGGAATGTGATCAAGAACCAATGGTATTGAAGGATGAAGTCAAGACTACACTGAAGGAATTGGCAAAGAACAAGGCTCCAGGAATTGATGGAATACCATTGAAATGTTTCAGCAAACAGGTGCCCCACTGGAGGCACTCATTTGTCTATGCCAAGAGATTTGGAAGGGACCTACTTGGCCAACTGACTGGAAAAGTCCCATATTTTTACCCATTCCAAAGAAAGGTGATCCCACAGAATGTGGAAATTACCAAACAGTATCATTACTATCACACACAAGTAAAATCTAGCTGATGATAATTTAAAAACAGTTGCAGTAATGTATTGACAGAGAATTTCCAGAAATGCAAGCTGGATTCAGAAGAGGACATGGAATGAGGGCTATCATTGCTGATGTCAGATGGATCTTGGCTGAAAGCAAAGAATACTAGAAAGATGTTTACTTGTGCTTTTTGGGTTTTTTTTAATTAACTATGTCACATAACAGCAACAACATGCAAAGGCATTCAACTACGTGGATTATAAGAAATTATGGATTACATTGAGAAGAATGGTAATTCTAGAACACTTGATTGTGCTCATGAGGAACCTGAACATAAACCAGAAGGCTGTTGTTCTAACAGAACAAGAGGATACTTCATGGTTTAAAATCAGGAAGGGAGTGCATCAAAGTTGTATCCTTTCACCATACTTATCCACTCCTCGGAAGGAAGGTTGGGCAATCCTACTTCCGTAGTGATACTGCCTCGGAAACCCAAGGAGGGGTCGCTATGAGTCAGGGCCGACTCGACGGCAAATAACAACAACAACAACATGCTGAACAAATTGTCCATGAAGTGGGACTATATGAAGAAGAACATGGCATCAGAATTGCAGGAAGGCTCATTAACAACCTTTGATATGCAAAAAACACATCTTTGCTTGCTGAAACTGATGACTTGAAACACTTACTGATGAAGATTAAAGACTTCAGTCTGTAGTATGGATTACATCTCAACATAAAGAAAACGAAAATCCTCACAACTGGACCAATAAGCAGAATCATTATAAATAAAGAAAAGATTGAAGTTGTCAAAGATTTCATATTACTTGGTTTTACAATCAACACCAGTGGAAGCAGCAGTCAAGACATCAGATGACATATTGCATTGGGCAAATCTGCTGCAAAAGACCTCTTTAAAGTGTTGGAGAGTAAAGTTATCTCCTTGAAGACTAATGTGTGCCTAACCCAAGCCATGCTATTTTCAGTTGCCTCTTATGCATGTGAGAGCTCGACAATGAAGAAGGAAGACCGAAGAAAAAGTGATGCTCTTCAGTTGTGGTGTTGGCAAAAATTACTGAAAGTACCGTGGACTGTCAAAAGAACAAACAATTCTGTCCTGGAAATAAGTGTAGCCAGAATGCTCCTTGGAAGCCAAAATGGCCAGAATTTGTCTTACCTACTTTTGCCATTTTATCAGAAGGGACCATTCCCTGGAGAGGGATATCATGCTTGGTAAGGTGGAGGGTCAGAGAAGAAGAGGAAGGTGGCTGCAAAGATTGTTTTGTTCTGTTGTATATAGGATCACTATGAGTCGAGCTGACTTGACAACACCCAACAACAAACACAAAACAATGTTGTTTCTGACTTGAGTCAACAAGTCCAAAGCTCTTGTTTGCATGTCACCTCTGTACCACACTCAGTGCTCAGTTGAGGCTCTGCCTCTTCCTTAGAATGGACATAGAGTGGTGGTTTTGGGTGAGCAGACCCTGCATAGGCTGATCTCTGCACTCTCCCAGCTCTGAGCCCCTAGCAGTGGGTTCCAATCTTAGTCGTCTCCTCTATTTATGATTGTGTTTATGTTGTGTCTGTATTCACATGAAGGGTATGTGGTTCATATTTCCTACATTTTCTTTTGGTAAAAGTGAAACATGATTTTATCCTGAAGCCAAATAGAATCCACCTAGAGTTGCTCATAAGCAGGTAAAGTAAAAGATATTATTATGGTCAACTCTTTTCATCCAGAACCTACTGCTGCTCCCTGCTCTGAGTGACACAGATGCTTAGAGTTATGTTTCCAATAAGAGGCATGGATTTGCACTGCCTAATGATCAAAGTCAAGCTCCTCAGAATGGAATTCAAGACTCTCCAAATCTGGCAATATCTTTCTAGACTTTCCTTCCCCACTTCCTTACATGCATCCCTGACTTGAGGCTCAATGCAACAGCTCCCTTCTACGTATGTGTTCCACATTTTCTCACTTCTAAGCCTTTATACTTCATTTTCTTCTGCTGAAATTCTTTTTTCCTTGAATGTCTGCCTGCTAAAATCATGACAATTTTATGGACAAATGCTTATACTCTCTTCATCTTTCCATAGAGAAGAGGAGGAAAGGTGGAGAGTTTCACCACTCTCCAGGAGGGGAAGGATAGAGGAAAATTTCCAGCCCCTCTCTCCAACTTTCTTCCATTCTTCCCCAAGGTAAGAGGAGTGACTGGGACTAGAACTTAAATATACTGAACGCAGCCCCACCCTCCCCCCCTCCCTCTTTGTAGGTTTCTCCTTGCAATATCTGGCAACCCTTGTCATATAGTGGAGTCCCTCGGTGGTAGAAATGGTTGATGTGTTTGACTGTTACCCAAAAGTTTGGAAGTTTGAGCCTACCACAAGACCTGGTTATCTCCTTCTAAAAAAAGTCAGCCTTGGTGTTTCAAAATTCTAGGGATCACAACTCTACTCTGGCACCCATGAGGTTGAAATGAGTCAGAATCAGCTCAAGGACAACTGGTCAGCCCTGTCTTCATATCAAGAGCTTCTTGCCAGGCATCTGCTTGTGGTACTCAGCTGGGGCAGGAACAGCATGAAGTAGTTACTCCACCTAGTGGCTGGCAAGGTAAACCCGTCTGCTCTGGAGACCCAGCCCTTCCCTGAAAGGGGTCATCCCAAGATTTAGACTGCATGGGGAGGAGGGTCCATGTTCTCCCATTCATAGATTCCAGTAATGATCCTGATATTTCTAGCTCCTTCAGTCTGACTCCATTTCTCTTACTTAATTGGTTCTGTATCCTAAGAGGAAAGAGAGGTTATTAATTTTATCCTCAAACCTCAGCACAAAAATACCATGTGTTTAAAGAAGTCTTTTCTGATTTTTGTTTCCAGTAGTAATTATTGTCTCCATTATTTGGTCACTGTTTCATTCAATACATATTTACAGGTAATTGAAGACCTGGGATTCTCCAGAATTTACAGTGTACTGAGAAGTTTAATTTCAAGATGTAATTTCTTCTTAAAATCCATTTTTTGGTGTCAGCATTGTTTAATGAGAGCAAAATCAGACAGAAGGTGGGAGTTTAGATTTCATATTAAGGCCTATGAAATATTGAGAGCCAAATTTTGTTGTTGTTATTAGATGCCGTCAAGTGAGCTCCGACTCATAGTGATCTCATGTACAACAAAACGAAATACTGTCCTGTTATGCACCAGCCTCACAATGTTTGCTGTATCTGAGCTCATTGTTGCAGCCACTGTGCCAATCCATCTCATTGAGGTACTTCCCTTTTTTCTCTCACCCTCCACTTTACCAAGCAGGATATCTTTTTCCAGGGAATGGTCCCTCCTTACAATATGACCAAAGTAGGTGAGGCAAAGTCTGGTCATTCTCACTTCCAAGGAGCATTACAGCTGTACTTCCTCCAGAACAGATTTGTTAGTTCTTCTGCAAGTCCATGGTACTTTCAGTATTCTTTGACAATACCACAACTCAAAAGCATCAACTCTTCTTTGGTCTTCCTCATTCATTGTCCACCTTCCACATGCATATGAAGTGATTAAAAACACCATGGCTTGGTTAAGACATACCTTAATCTTCAAAGAGACATCTTTGCTCTTCAACAGTTTAGGAGGTCTTTTGCAGCAGATTTGCCCAGTGCAACACATCTGATTGCTTGACTGCTGCTTCCATTAGTGGTGTTGACTGTGGAACCAGGAAATATGAAATCTTTGACAACTTCAATCTTTTCTCCATTTATCGTGATGCTTATTGGTCCAGTTGATCCAGTTGAGAGATATTTAGGTGACAGAAGTGGTGCTAGGTGCTTTTTGAGACTTAATCTTGAGATAGTTATAACTAAGATAGGATAACATTACTATCTCCTTTTTACAATGAGGACTACTGAAGTGCAATAACAAACAAACAAAACCAAAATCAACAATGAAGAAAACATGTTCTGCTCAGGTTCACATAGCCAGTCTTCAGCAGAGCCAGGGCTCAGACCCAAGCTTCTTTCCACCTCATCACACACACTCTGACTGTGCCCCTTACAGTTCCTCTGCAGCAGTAAGACCAAACCAAAAACCAAATTCACTGCCATTGAGTTGGAGCTGGTGCATAGCGACCCCTCCTTAGGTTTCCGAGGCAGTATCTCTAGGAAAGTAGATTGCCCAATCTTCCTTCCAAGGAGTGGCTGGTAGGTTTAAACCGCCAGCCTTCTGGTTAGCAGTCAAATGCCTAAGGCACTACTCCACCATCTGGAGTGACAATAAGGCAATGTGTGACAAATATCAAAATAAATGCTCCAAGCTGTGAGTGTGCTAAGTATCCAAGTAGGATTAATCTCTGTGGCCATTCACACTTGAGGAAGTCCTCATGGAAGGGCAAGATTGAGCTGCGCCTTGGAAGGAGAATTCTTGAGTAGGTATAGAAGGCTGGGGAAGGCATTCTAGGCAAAAGATTTCACAGGAAAAATGGAGCAGGGACCATTAGAGTAAAGGAAATTCTGAACACGATAAAAGTACCAGTTTGCTTTGAACCATGGTTGATATTTGGATAAGATGGGAGGTGTTATGTGTTGTTATGTTTTGAATTGTGTTCTCCTAAAATAAGTGTTGAAATCCTAGCCCCTATACCTGTGAATGTAACCCCACTTGGGAATAAACATTTATTTGTTTTTAATAGCACCATATCAGTGCAGGGTGTGTCTTAAATCACTTCTAAGTTGTAAAAAAAGTACATTAGACACATAAGGAAGCACAAACTAAAAGAAGATAGATGCCAGGTGATGTCCACTAAGGAATCAAGACACACAGGAGCTACAGTAGCTGAGACAGGATCTTCTTCCAGACTCCACAGAGAGTGATTTCTTCTACATAGTTGCTCTGAATTAGGACTTCTAATCTCCTAAACTGTGAGAAAGATCCTGTTCTTTAAAGCCACAAACTTGTGGTAATTCTGTTACAGCAACACTAAGGTAACTAGGACAGAAGGTAAGGTTATTAATGATAATTAGACCTTTACTTGATGGTATAAACCTAAACCCAAACTCACTGCTGTGGAGTCAGAGCCAACTCATAGTGACCCCTCCTTGGGTTTCCAAGGCAATATTACTACAGAAGTAGATTGCCTAATCTTCCTTTTGGGGAGTGGCTAGTGGGTTTGAACCACCAGCCTTCTGGTAAGCAGTCAAATGCCTTAGGGACTGTGCCACTAAAGCTCTCATTTGATGGTATAGTGGTTTTCAATTTAGGATAAACTTCAATGTCACTATTATATATATATATATATATATATATAAA
>NW_006922283.1:175537-199237 GCF_000298275.1 Orycteropus afer afer
AATTCAGAAGACCTTGGTTTGAGTTTTGGCCTTGGTGTTTATAATGTTCTGACTTGGAGCAAACTACTGTCAGCACCTCAGATTTCTAATTTTTAAGAAGAGAAATGATAGGACTGTTTAGTTCCCTCAGGAGGTCATTATGATTAAAATGCAAAAGTGTGTATTTGGAAGCACCTGGCCCACAGGGAAACACAGTGATGTGAGCAGGTCCTCTGGATTGGAAGGTGATGAAGTGTGCTGATCAAAGTGTTTGCCCTGCCCTGACTCCCACTGCCCCCCCACACACATACACTCCCATCAGGCACAGCAAGAGTACTAAGCACTAAGAGACAGGAAGGGACTGGAAATGGGTGGTTAAGGAGTGATTGGCATGTGAGCTGATAGAGCACAGTGAAGGTGGAGGCCTTAAAGACAACTACATGGAAGGAAAAAAAGTCTGAGGTATGACTGCATTCTCCAGAGGCTCCCGTCTTGGTCTGACCTGGGACCCATGGAACAATTCCCTTTGATCCTGAAAAAGTTATCACACATTGGGATAGAGGGCTTCTGCCCCCTTTCCTTCTTTTTGGCAGCTCCAGGACCCATTATCTCATGAACTTTCCCCATATCCCTTAGAGATAAGTATTTCCTTATGGTTGTAATTGTTCCTCTCATTTTACAGCTGGAGAGATAGAGACGGAAGGATGATTTTGAAAAGAGGAAGACATTCCCTTCCTTTTCTCTGGACTCTGTCATGTTCAAATCATAAAACAGAAAATGCAGAGAAGGTCTCTGAGCATTTTCAAGCCAGAGGTAGCTGAGAGTGGCACTGGGAAGAGGAGAACTTATTGTGGATTTGATGTGCTATAAAATTTATGTTCCATTTTCTGGGGGGTGTGGAGAGTTCTTTTTCATTTTCACATTCCCCTAAAGAAAAATGTAGTTTCAGTAATAATCTCTGATAATTTCCATTTTACATATGTGGAAACTGAGGCCTAGAGAGGGAGCTTGTTAAAACGGTGTGGGGGAAAGCTGAGTCTCCCTGCTCTCAGATGCATTTATTACACTTCTCCCTTCCCAAATGGTTTCTTGTGCTACTTGAGCTGATACTTGGGTCAAAGGCACATCCAAAGGTAATGCTGCTTTCCTGAAGATCATCATGAGAGCCTTGTTGGAGGCTGGACATCTCTGCGAAGTTTGAGAAACATACTGAAATTATCAAGACTTGGAACGCAGCCGTTGTTTGCACTGAACTTTCACCACCTTATCCAGTTCCTAGACTGGACTATTCAAGGTTTAGCCAGTCAGTTTTATTTGCCTCATCAGAAGTCTTGGAATCTTAGCTCTTTCCCCCAGGCACAGGGTGAAGATTCTGGGAGGTATGTGGCCCCACACACCTCCAAGGACTGCTCAGGAAGAGAGACATCTGGGAAACATTCCCAGACTGAGTGCATTGTGGCCTTTGTCTTTAACCTAGGGGCTGGGGAGGCGGCACCAACATGGAGTGGCCAGGATAGCTGCCCTCAGGAAGCTCAGATGAGAAGACAAGCCACTGTCACAGAGCTATGGTCTTGCATCACAAATACCTCCACAGAGGCAGTCCCTTTCTTCACAAGGGATATATCACTGGAGATATCACATAATTACAAATTTGAATAATTCAAAGCTAATTTTCTTATAAGGAGCCCTGGTGACACAACGCTTCTAAACAAAAGGTCTGAGGCTTGAACCCACCCAGTGGCTCCAGGTTTGAATGAACCCAGTGGTTCCATGGGAGAAATGACATAGTGATCTGCACCCATAAAGACTGCAGCCTAGGAAACCCTATCGGGCAATTCTGCTCTGTCATATAGGGTCACTTTGAGTAGGAATCAACTTGACACACATTGACCAAGTGGCTTCAATGAGGGAAAATCACTGCAGAGTAGGCATTGTGATTGGTACACTGATGCATGCAATTTTATTCAATTCTCAGCACAATAAAATGATACCATTATTTTTATACTCAAGTGCCCACAGAACATTTGTTTCATTTCCCTGAGTCTCCATTCCTTCCATGACTTTAGCCGCTCAAGTCCTGGTTGGTTTGATAGTACTTAACTTCAGTGTTTGTTTGCCCATCCCCTTAAGATTATCTCTTAGCAGCTGCTCTCTGCCAGGCTTCTCAGGCTCCTTATCTGAACCAACAATTGGCAAATACACCAGATAAAGCAGTGTTCAGAAAGTGGTGCACACAACTTAGCCCCACAAGTCTTGACTGCTTCAGCAGCTCTCTGGAGCCTCCAAGCTAATTTTTTATTTTATTTTATTTTATCTGCTTGTCTTATTGTTCTCAGCTAGAACATGGTTTGCTACAGCTACTGCATCAAATTCAGAAGTAGAAGTCAACATATGTTTTTGAGATTTGTATATATAGATCGGGGTCATTATTTTTAACAGATGCATAGAGTGTAGATACGTAATTTACTACATTTATTTATAGATGAACATTTGGTTATTTTCCAATTTTTCACTATTAAAAACAATTCTGCAATGAATATTCTTGCACATGTTTTCTTGAGTACATGTTTGAGAGTTCCTCTAAGATAGACATCTGGAAGTGGAATTGTGGAGGCATAGAAGATGTTCATTTTTTATTTAACTGTATATTTCCAAATTCATTCCCAAAGCAGATGAACCACTTTACACTTTTGCCACCAGGGTATAGGAAGATATGTTTATCTCTAGCTTTGAAAATGTTTGATTTCTAAAGTCTTTAATTTTTCCCATTGAATGACAGTGAATTTGTATTTTCTAGTTTTGATAATTAGTGTGATTCTCAAATTCATTGCATTTCAAAATCCTTTTGCCAGAAACACTTATTTACGTTCTTGATCTATTTTTTTAAAAACTGTTTTTTTGTCTTTTCCTTAAAATTTATTTTTTATATAATCTGGATAGCAATTAATCCTTCCAACACACTGCTGTTGAGCTGATTCTGACTCATAGCAACCCTATAAGACAGTGTAGATGTGCCCCAAGGGTTTCCAAAGCTGTAAATCTTTACAGAAGCAGAATGCCTTGTCTCTCTCTTACAGAGCAGCTGGTGGGCTCAAACTGTTGACCTCCCAGTTAGCATCCAAGTGCTTTAAGCATTGCACCACCAAAACTCCTTAATTAACCCTTGTTGTTGTAATATGCCATCGAGTTGCACCCGACTCATAGCGACCCCTCCTTGGGTTTTTGAGGTGGTATCACTACAGAAGTAGATTGCCCAAAATTCCTTCCAAGGAGTGGCTGATGGGTTTGAACTGCCAGCCTTTGGGTTAGCAGTCAAGTGCCTTTGGCACTAGTTACCAGAGCTTAGTCTACTGTAAATGTTGCAAATAAACCAACAATTTATTGAATGCCTTCTGCATGTGGTGCTAAGGCCACAGAATGAATAAGACTGAGTCCTCATTTGTATTGACCATACGTTCTAGTGGGGGCTCTGGTAGCATAGTGCCTAAGGCACTTGACTGCTAACCAGAAGGCTGACGGTTCAAACCCACCAGCCACTCCTCGGAATGAAGGTTGGGCAATCCTACTTCCGTAGTGATACTGCCTTGGAAACCCAAGGAGGGGTCGCTATGAGTTGGGGCCGACTGGACGGCAAATAACAACCACAACATACGTTCTAGTGTGGGAGACAAATCATCAGCAAGTAAACATGAAATTAGTACAATAATTTCAGATCATGAGAAGTGCTATAAGAAATAAAATAGGAAAATGAAACAGAGAGTGATAGGTGTGGAAGGTGCTATTTTCCAGTACAGAAGTCATTAAAACCTCTATGTCTTTTTTTTAATGTATTATATTGAAATACAATTTATGTACAGTGAAATACACAAAACTAAAGTGACATGGATCAATGCAGTTGTTTTTTTTTTTTTTTTTTTTTTTTTTTGCAGTATTCCTTGCCCTCCCCTCCTACCCCTGGCAACCAACAAAGAAAGTTTCCCTCCATATATAAACCTTTCCTTGACCCTCCACAACAACAAACTAATACTATATTTGTCCTTCTGTGATTGATTTATTTCACTCAGCATAATATCCTCAAAGTTCATCCATATTATGCAGTGTTTTGAAGACTCTACATTATTCTTTAGTGCTGCATAGCATTTCATTATGTGTATGTACCATAGTTTGGTCATCCACTCTTCTGCTATAAATCTTGGAGATAAGTCCCTTGCCAGATATGCAATTATAAGCAAATATGAATTTGTTGCTGTTATTTTTGTTATGTGCTTTTTTTGTGGTGTTGATTTCTTTGTTCCATGTAATTTTCTATGCTGAACTCATTTTATGAATTATGTTATCACTTCCTTCATTGCTATTGTTTAGTATCTGTTGAATATTTATGTTGGTCCTCTTTTTTGATGTGAAGGTTTATCATTTTTCCTTGAGGTTACCCTGTGATTTATAGTTTTCTTCCTAAGTTTAGAACAGTCTGTTCTATCTTGTAGTTTTCTTGACTTCCCTACCATCTATAAGATTTTTAACAACGAAGTTTTTTCCCTCTTTTTGGTTAGTAGTGGTCCTCATTTGTCAATTGATGTCTCTGGTTCCCTGTTTACAATTTACTTTGGATACTTCCATAGCTGGGTTGGTTTCTGGGTTACATCATCATATGTGTTAAGGATCAGTTGTTGTTGGCTGTTGTTGTGTCTCTGTCCATAGGGCTCCCTTTAGAATCTCTTATAAGAGTGATCTGGTTTTAACAAATTCCCTTAATTTCTGCTTATCTGGAAATGTCCTAATTTCACCATCATATTTGAGGGGCAATTTTTCTGGGTCCATAATTCTTGGTTGGAAATTTTTCTCTTTCAGGGTTTTATATATACCATCCCATTGTCTTCTCACCTGCATGGTTTCTGTCGAGAAATCCGAGCTTAGTCTTACTGGTTGCCCCTTGTAGGTACTTTTCGTTTTTCCCATGCTGCTCTCATGATTTTTCTTTGTCTTTGGTTTTGGTGAGTTTGATGATGATATGTCTTGGTGATTTTCTTTTGGGATCTATCCTGTTTGGGGTTCATTGGACTTCCTGAATGGATATATTCTCATCTTTCATCATACCAGGAAAACTCTCTTCCAACAAATCTTCGACTATTTTTTTCTGTGGTTTTATTATTCTCTTCCTGTTCCAGAATGCCAATGACATGTAGGTTATTTCTTTTGATGGTATCCCACGTGAACCTTAGGCTTTCTTCATCTTGTTTTGATCTTTTTTTTGATTGATCCCTTTCCAAAAAAGTGTTCAGATATATGCCTTCAATCTCCCTAATTCTTTCTTCCATTGATTCAATTCTGCTCCTTTGTCCACTCAATGTCATCTATTTCTGAAAATTTAGTATTAATCTTCTGGATTTCTGTGTGTAGATTTTGTATCATGTCTAATTTTTCATTTATTTTGTCATTTTGTTCTTGTATTGTCTTTTGAAATTTTTATAGGGTTTTCTTTGTGTTTTCCTTGATCTGTCTCTCAATTAGTTGAAGATACCTAAATACAATTCTTTTGAATTCCTTATCAGGGAGTTCCAATGCTGTGTTTTCCTCAGGGATGTGTTTTGGGTCTGTATCCTGGTTCCTTGTTTCTCCGGCTTTATCTTTCTTCTTTGTGTGGACTGTGATGCTCTGTTGTCTCTGAGGCAATGTGACATTTTTGTGTTTATATTTAATTGGTGATTATATGTTGGAATGACTTGCCCACGATTTTCATTTTCTTTGTTTTGTTTGTCTGTTATCTATGCAAGCAGGGTACTGTGCTCCTCTATTCGCTAGTTGACAGCACTTATCTACTCACCACCTGTCTCCTTTCCTGTTATCAGCCTCTTGCATGACCCTGCCGACCTTGGCAAACAGAGCTTATTCTTAGGTCCCTGGAATCCTAATGAGAATGCTATCACTTTAAAATCCAAACTGGTTGCCACTTGTAAAGATTCAAAATGGCTGCACCCTCTGTCACTTTAAATATCCAAAATGGCCACCACTTGTAAACATTCAAAATGGCTGCACCCTCTGTCATTTTAAATATTCAAAATGCCTGCCCTGTGTAAACAATCAAAATGGCTGTGCTCTCTGGACAGTGGAAAGTCAACAGCTCAGGTTGTCTCCCTCCTTGCTGTTTCCCTCTCTAGTCATAGGCCACCAGCACAGTCATCTCTGCAGCCCTTGTTGACCAGGGCTGATCTTTAGGTCAATTCTCAGGTCCCAACACCACTTGGAAATATTCAGGCTGTTGGTCCTGTCAGAGTAGCTGACAGTCTGCAGCTCTGACCTGACTATCTCTGTACGCACTGTTTTCATTCAGGTTTTTCCACTAGTTGGTGCCCAGTCCAGTTCTGTATAGTTCCTTTCTTTCAAAGCTCAGGGCTCCAGGATTATCTTCTGTATCTCTATCAATTGATTTCGCTTTTCTTTGTTGAAGATGGTCTGTGTTGCTTGTCTGCCTATTCTTCTATCTTACCAGAAATCTCCAAACCTCTAGTTAAGTCTTAAATGAGGAGAAAAAACAGCTCCAGGAAGATAAAGGAAGAACACTTCTCCACTGGGGTGGAAATAAGTGTAAGGCACTGAGGCAGTACTAGTTTAACCATTAATATTTTCTTTGCTACACACCCATCCTCCAAATATGGCTAGGAGGAAAGGCCAGGACTTTCTTTAATGAGTCCATTAACCTCTACTCCAGCAGGGCCACAATTATTGCTGACCTGAGTCCAGGTTTCAATAGACAGGATGTACAGATTATTATTACTATCTGACACAAAAAGTAGGTTTAGCTCAAGCACCCTAGCACTGGTAATCATTGAAGAAGAAGGAAGCTTGTCTTTCATAGAACACAACTAATATCATCTGGAGAGCATGCTAGTTAAAGAATGGGCTCTGAATTCAGATTACCTAGGTTCATATCCATCATATTAAGTGACTCAAGAGCAAGTTCCCTAAACTCATGTTTCAGTTTCAAGCCTCTAAAATGATCCTACCAATGATCCCTATCTCTTGGTATTGACACCCCTGTGTAATTACTTCCATAGAAAATAAACTAGACCTAGTGACTCACTTCTAATATATAGAATGGAATAAAAGTGATGGATGTCACTTCTGGGATTAAGTTCAAAGACTGTGGCAATCCATCTTGCTAATTTCCTCTCTGTCTCTCACTTTGAGGAGTCAGCTTCCATACTGAGAGGGCTTTATGATAGGGAATAAGGATGACCTATGTCCAATATCCTGCAAAGAACTGAATCCTGAAATGACCACAGAGTGAGCTTGGAAGTAAATTCTGCCCAAATTGAAATGAGATGGCAGTGTCTCTGGCCAATACTTCAATTACAACCTTGTAAGAGACCCTGAGGTGAAGTACTAGTTAAGCTATATCTAGATTCTTATCCCAAAGAAACTGTTAGATTATAAATGCATATTATTTTAGATTACTAAGGTATGGGGTAATAAAAAAAAATGGCAGCAATAGACAACTAAAACAATAATAGGACCTTGTCCTATGGTTGCTATAAGGATGAAATTATTTAATATATCTCAAGTGCTAGAAAGAGTGTGAGGCATATAATAAAGGTGTAGTAAATGTTACAGGTGGTATCTTACTCATTGCCAAATATTTGCACAATTGTGGATTAATCAAAGTTGAGGCTTACAAGGCCTCCCACAAATATTCACTCAAGCTGACCTATGGGAGCAATCTTTGCAATTACAAATCTCAAGGATGACTTCTTCACACAGGCTATATGAAAAGCACTGGAGTACACAGCCAATTAATGTAAATGCTGCCAATAAATTGTACACCTGTAAAAAGCTGAATTGTAAAAGTTCCATGATGAATATATTTTCAAAACAACAACAACAAAGAACAGCTATTGAGACTGCTTATGTTCAACCAGACATTTCATGGAATCTGATTTCTAGTTTTGGAAATTTATGGTCACGGTTTCATGGGACATCCCAGTTAATTGACTTAATATTGTGTTTAGTGATTCTGTTCTATTTCCTAATTCATTGCAAATATGCCTGGGGTTTTAAAAGCCTGCAAGCAGTCATCCAAAGTACAACAATCAGTCTCCATTAGCCTGAACCAACAGAGAAAAAGGGAAATAGGGGAATAGGATAGGAGGAAGGAACTGAATGTGTGGCTAATTGTCTCTATGAAAAACAGCCTCCTTTACCATGAGACAAGAACTGTATGGTGCCCAGCTATCATTACTGTAAGTTTTGTTCAAAGATTCCATTAAAAGATTCTGATCAAAACGGAGAAAATACAGAACAGAATTTCAAATTCTCATAGAATCCAGAATTTCTGGAAACATGGAGGCTGGATCAACCCCAAAAAAATCTATTGACCTTTAATCTTTAAATCTTAAACCAAAAATATCCTCTGAACTCTTCTTAAAACCAAACAAAAGTTCTTAACTAAGAAAGAACATCTGCCTTGAGCATTGTGCTCTTTTAAAAACTATTTCTATGGGATCAAGTTGACAACAGCAACTTGGAAGATTAAATAGAAAACTTTAAGGCAATGGTTTAAGTTAATGGGGAGGAACAGTTCAGAACAGGAGGATGAGAATGGTGACATAACTTGAAGAATGCAATCAGTGTCATTGAATAGTACATGTAGATTTGTTGAATTTGTGTATTTTCAGATGTGTATGTTCTCAATAACAACAAAAAATAAGTGAAATAAATTATAAGAAAAAGGTACCAGAGTTCTGCTATCCCTTGGTCCTGAACAAGGAAAAGATAGAGATTGCCTCAGGTTTTAGTTACTTCCTATTGTTCTCCTGTTCTCATTTCCCAAGGACAAGTGCTTAACATATGGTGAGTACTCAATAAATTATCATTGAATGAATTAATTAAAGATTAAGTAAGGTCTATAAGTCTCAATGTCTTTGAGCCTCAATTTTCTCTCCTCTAAATGGGAATAACAACAATACTGCAATGAGCAACTTTGGCTTTTGTCTCTTTGGTATCTCATCCAATCTAATAACACAGTTCCTCCTGCCTATAGGAAAGCATTCCACATGGTTTGGTTAGCGTATCCCATAAGGTTAGTATTGTCACCAACAAGGCCTGGCAAATAAAGGAGCATCAGTGACTTCCCTGGCTATGGTGAATGTATTTCAAGCAGAGCCAGTCCATGATATTAGATCAACATGTTCTGAGTGAGGGGCCATTCAGATAAGTCCATGCTAGAAGAGCATTGTGGCTGATACTCTCAACAGCCATCTTGCAAACATATGACAGCCGATTGCCTCAAGATGAAGCCAAACAGATGTAAAAAGTGCAGAGGCAGTAACCTTCAAGAAGAGCAGGATTTCCACTCTTTCTAATAGGAGCAACTAGTTAGGAGTTACCTGAGGAGGTAAGATTCTGGAAATGCAAGCAGCCACCTAGATGCAACGATGGGTGTCTCCATATCCAGAGCAAAGAAGAATGAAGAAAACCAAAGATGCATGGAAACAATTAGTCCTAGCAACTGATATGCCATGCAATCCACAGCCTATATGACTATGAGACCAGAAGAACTAGATGGTGCCCGACTACCACTGGCAACTACTTGGAGAGGGATCTATGTAGGAGATCTGGATAGAGAGGGCGAAAAATGTAGAACAAAATTCAAAATCATTTGGAAAAAAAAGGGGGGGAGGACAAGTTTGCTGGTCTGATAGAGCCTGGTGGAACCACTGAGACTATTGCTTCTAGCTGCCCTTCAGGTCTGGAATTGAATCCATACCTGTGACTTCCAGCCAAACAAAAGCAGGCATATGAGTTGAACATTTACTTGAGGTAGATACACTCCTTGGAAAGAACAATCATGGGATAAAGAAGTGCTGCTTATGCACAGGGAGACAGCTCAGGGGGCAGGAGTGCATGGAGGGATGGACACAGGGAAGAGGTAACTCTATAGGGAGGATGTGAGAGGACAGATGTTGCATTGTGGTAAATTGTAGTCAATGGCATGAGATAAAGTGTATGTGAAATGCTGTATGGAAAGTGAATTTGCTCTGTAAACTTTCACCCAAATCACAATTAAAAAAAAAAAAAGATTCTGGAAATGGCCCAGTAAATTAATATGTACAGGGGGACCAAGGAGCCAGAAAGAAGGCATTCTGCCTGGGATGCCATCATTATTCATTTTTTGCTTGATAAGCTCATTCTCATTCTTCAAAACCTTATTTAATGATTTCTTCCTTTCCTGGCTTGCCCATGCTGAATTGATCACCATTTCTCTGTGGCCATACTACTCTTTTAGAATCTATGGTAACTCTTATCATTATAAATTGCAGTTATCTTACATGTCTATTTTGAGCTCCTTGAAGTCATGTGGAGGGTTGGAAAAATGATGTGGGGATGGTGCCCGACCTCCTCTAACTTCACAAGTGGGAAGAAGGAGGATCCATAACAACATCAATGGCCCGAGGCTGGTTTCTATGGGGTGGAGGTCAGACATGCTGCCACCCTCTAACCCTTTTAGCCAATTCTGACCTCAACCATCCCTCCCATGACACTCTCTACTTCTCTACTGGGTTCAATAATTTGTTGCAACAGCCATATAGAACTCAAAGACAATACCCACAATTACAGGGTTTATTAGGAAAGTAACAATTTACAATTCAGGATCAGAAAAAACTCAGGACACAGTTCTGCAATCAGGACAGCTTCTCAGCTGTGCGGCAGGTACACTTTTTTCTGGCCTTCGCCTCTGCCCTCAGGTGAGTGTTACAATGCTCTTTTAGCTTTGCCAATGGGTGCCAAGAGGCACCTCACTCCACCAGCAAGCCTCCTGCCTGAAGGCACTCAGTTTTTCTCTTAGTGACCCAGGAAGTGTGCTGTTCTGTCTCATGCCGTTCTCTTGGTTCTGCTGCCTCTGCTGCCATCGCTCTGCTGTCTCTCTGCAGGGATCTTGAATCCAAGGACATGCTCCACTCCTGGCTTTTCTTTCTCTTGATGGTGGTGAAATTCCACTTTCCATCCCTGGGTTGGCTCATTTTTAGCCAAACATAATGGTAAAACTGACCAATTCCCACGTTAGGGTTCCATACAACTTATTTCCATGGTTCCACCCCTATAAGTGTGCCATGTACCTTGTTTACATTGTGACAAAGCTATCCAATCCCCTTTGTGGGCTACAAGCACCTCACATTCGTACAGCCACCTAGTCATCCAGTGGGAGTCACTAGAAGAATCACTGCATCACAAGTGTGCTTAGTAAATACTTGATGAGCAAAACAATGAAAGAATGAGTAAGTGAAGGGAATGGCAATCAGATCCTTCAATTATCTACAATGACCATGTTTTGGCAAACAGATGGAGTGAAGGAGGCGCTCACTGGTTTATGCCAAGAGATTTGAAAGACAGGTCTCTAGCCAACCGACTGAAAGAGACCCATATTTGTGCCCATTCCAAAGAAAGGTGATGCAACAAAATGTGGAAATTATTGAACAATATCATTATTATCACAGAGAAGTAAAATTTTACTGAAGATATTTAAAAAATAATTGTAAAAATATATTGACAAGGAACTGCCAGAAACTTAATTTGGATTCAGAAGAGGATGTAGAACAAGAGATTTCATTGTGGATCTCAGACGGATCTTGGCTGAAAGGAAAGAATACCAGAAAGATGTCTACCTGTGTTGTATTGATTAGGCAAAGGCATTCAGCTGTGTGGATCATAACAAATTATGGATACATTGCAAAGAATGGGAATTCCAGAACAATTAATTGTGCTCATGAGGAACCTGTACATAAATGAAGGGAATACTACATGGTTTCAAATCAGGAAGGCAGTGCTTCAGCATTGCATCCTTTCACCATACTTATTCAGTCTGTATGTGGAGCAAATAATCCGAGAAGCTGGACTATAAGAAGAAGAATAAAGCATCAGGATCAGAGGAAGACTCATTAACAACCTGCGATATGCACATGATACAACCTTGCTTGCTGAAAGTGAAGAGGAATTGAAGCATTTACTGAAGAAGATCGAAAACCATAGTCTTCAGTATGGATTACACCTCAACATTAAGAAAATGTAAATCTACACTACCGGACCAATAAGCAACATCATGATAAATGGAGAAAAGTTTGAAGTTGTCATGGATTTCATTTTACTTGGATCCACAATCAATACCCATGGAAACAGCAGTCAAGAAATTAGATGACATATTGCATTGGGGAAATCTCTGCAAATGGTCTCTTAAAGCTGTTAAAGAAAAAGATGTCACTTTGAATAGTAAGGTATGCCTGACCCAAGCCATGATATTTTCAATAGCCTTATATGCATATGAAAGCTGGACAATGAATAAGAAAGATTAAAGAAAAATTGATGCCTTTGAATTGTGGTTTTGGCAACAAATACTGAAAATACCACAAACTGCCAGAAAACGAACAAATCTGTCTCAGAAGAATTACAACTGGAATGTTCTTTAGAAGCTAGAATGGCAGATTTCGTGTCATGTACATTGGTCATGTTACCAGAAGGAACCATTCCCTAGAGAATGATATCATGTTTGGTAAAGTAGAGAGCAAAAGGGGAAGACCCTCACTGAGATGTACTGACCCACTGGCTGTGACAATGGGCTCAAGCATGGCATAAATTGTGAGAATGATGCTCTTCCGGCCTGCTACTCCAGGTGGGCCTGAGTTTCCTCTCCTCACCTAATCCCTTCGGCTGATAGAGCAAACCATACCATTCGTCTGCTAAAAAAAAACCTAATAACGCCCTATTATCTAAACAATTTGGTCACCTTTACATTTCTCAGTGTGCCATTCAAAGATTTCATGACAATTATCTCTTCCATCTCTCCAGTCTCCTCTTTAGTATCCACTCTCTTGTCACACCAAAGCCAAGTCATCACTGTGCCTAAGCTTGTGCTTGTCGAACTGCCTATAATTCTCTTTCATCTCCCTTGGTGTACTTCCTTCACAAGCAATCTTAATTACACAGTGCTGATATAACAGAAATACCACAAGTTGATGACTTTAAAAAACAAAAATTCATTTTCTCACAGATTTGGAGGCTGAAGTTAAATTCAGAGTGCTTGGGAGCTCTGGTAGCATAGTAGCTAAGGCACTTGACTGCTAACCAGAAGGCTGGTGGTTCAAACCCACCAGCCACTCCTCAGAAGGAAGATGGGGCAATCTACTTCCGTAGTGATATTACCCAAGGAGGGGTCACTATGAGTCGGGTCTGACTCGACTGCTCATAACAATAACAACAACAACAAGTTCTAGGGTAAGGCTTTCTTTCCAGAGTGTCATCTCTAAGGGAAATTTCTTGTCTCCTTTCAACATCTGTGGGCCCAGCCAACATTGGAGATTTCCATGTGCTTTGGCATCAATCTTTTTCTAGGTTTAGGAGGTTCTCAGAGCAGGGTCTTCAGGTATAAAGGAAGTGCTCTTCTCCCTGGCTCTTCTTTCTTGGTGGCAGTTAGATCCCCTCTTCTCTGCTCATTTCTCTCTTCTTTATATCCCATAAAATAAAAAGTAATGTAGGCCATACCCCAGGGAAAATCCCCTTACATCAGATTAGGGGTGTGAACTGAAGAAGGGTGTTACATCCTATTTTAACCTCCTTACAACTGATTGGCTGATCACATCAGATCACATTTGTGGGGCACGATTCCATCATTACATAATTGCCAAAGCACAATGAACCATGGTGTAGCTAAATTCACATACATTTTGGGGGGGACACAATTCAATCCATGACATTCCACCCACTGGCCTCCCAAAATTCATGCCCTTGCCACATGCAAAACGTTTTAACCCCAGAAGTCTTAACTCCCAAGTACAAATCTTTTGGGGCAAAATTCCTAGAAAGAGTCTGTGACCACCATGATAACATCGGGGAAAGGGAAGACACCAAATTAGGCACATAAGATACAGAAAACAGAGGCTAATATCAGTATGTCTACAATACCACATTACCATTTACTCCAAACACCTGGCTACAGATAAACACATAAACATCTGAGAAGATCAGATGGGGGTCAGTGAGCAGGATTACAACCTAGACCAAGGATAGATTCAGCTGAGGCTAATCTTGCACAGATACCAGTGATACAAAATACCCACAATCCTTACAGAAACAACAAGACAGACATAGAGCAATCCCTCACAGACAGCCAGACACTGTGGGAGAGAGATCCAACAGACCTACTGACTCAGGACCATAGTATTTGGGGACACCAGACTCAATTGGCACAACAAAATACATTAAAATCTTGTTCCACAACCTGTATCAGTGAGTAGTGACTGGGGTCTTAAGAGCTTTCAAGCGGCCATGTAAGATGCAGCTAATGTTTCTCCTATCATTGGAAGTGAAGAAGAGTGCAAAAAACCAAGGACATTTGGAAGCAATCAGCCCTACAATATGATGGACTTCAAGACAAGAAGAACTAGATGGTGCCCGGCTACCAAAGCCAACCACTCGGAAAAGGATCAAAACTGGAGATCTTAGATAGAGTGGAAGAAAAAAATGTGGAACAAAATCCAAAAACAATAATGACCAGAATTTCTGGTCAGATGGAGTCTGGTGGGACCCCCAGTACGGTGGCCCTGGCATACACTTTGGGCCTGGAATAAAACTCATTCCCAGGGACTTGCTCTCTACCAATTGTAAACAAGACTTATACATAGACCACTCAACCCATGGTGACACACCCACATACTCTATGAAGATGCATCCCTTGGAGTAATTGACCACAGAGCACCAGAGGAAACATTCACACAGAGAAAATGCAGGACACATTGGAGTGGATATGAGTGGCACTGGGGGAAGGGGAAGGGAGGAGAATGGGTTAGGGTTGGGGATGGTAACTGGGGAGTGAAATCAAATGTACACAAAATATTGAATGTAAAACTAACTCTGCTCTGTAAATTTGCACCTAAAGCATTTAAAAAAAAAAAAATTCCTAGAATACAAGTTATCTGTTTCCAAAATACAGTGGTGGAATAGGCACAAAGTAGATATTTGCATTACAAAAGGGAGAGAGAATAAGCACCAAGCAAGTCCAAAACCCAGCAAAACAATTTCTCTGATACCATCTGGGCAACACTCCTGCCCTCTAGAGTCTAGGTGTTTGAGTGTTGCCCATGATCTCCAGATTCTGGATGGAGGATCCCTGGCCTTGGACTTCAGCATCATCTTCCAAGCCCACTGGGATGACACTCTGCTCCCCTGGCTTTGGGAAGCCCCATTCTCCTAGTCTGACTGAGTGGCGACCCCACCTCCTTGGCCTATGGCAGACCCTGTTCTTCTGCTCCTTTGGCATAGTGCTCCCACCTCCTCCTCACCTTTGGGTGGCAGGTCTGGTTCTATCCCCTGCACTCATGGATAGCAGCTACACATTCCAGAACCAAGTCGATGAAGATCTGACTCCTTGAATCCTGTGAGGATCTGGTCTTAACCTTTAAGATCCAGTAAGCCAAAGTTCTATCCTTCGAGACTCTAGAGGTCATGGCACCACCCTTTGAGACTGAGGCAGCTTTGCTTCCTGTGCTCCTTGTCTCTTCTGCTTCTGCTTTTTAGTTCCTTGGTCTCTTAGCCCCTCAGTTCCTAGGGTCTTTGGGTTTAGTCCAGACTCTGCTATGCTTGGGCAAGAGTTATAATGCTTTTTAGCTCTACAAATAAAATGCCCAGAGGTAACCCTTCCACCAGTAATCCTCAGCCTGTAGGCACTCAGCTCTCTCACTCAATGGTCAGTAAGCCTAGCTTCATGAACAAATGCTTGGAGACACCCTGCTCTACCATCAAACCTCCTCCCTGAAGGTGCTCAGCTCTCTCACTTCGTGGATTAGCTCCCATGCCATCTAGCACCAGTCTCCTGGTTCTGCTCCTACCATTTTTCTGTGATTGTTTCTCCAATGTCTGGCTGTCTGTGCAGTCCCCAGTGTTACAACTCTGCTCACTTCCTTCTGAGGCCTCATTAGAATTACCTTTGAGTCAATAATTCTACCAATAGTACCTTCAAGGCAATCTACATTTTTACTATTGTTGTTGTTGTTATTGTAGTTGTTGTTATGTTCTGTTGAGTTGGAACCGACTCATAACGACCCCTCCTTGGATTTCTGAGGCAGTATTACTATGGAAGTAGATTGCCCAACATTTCTTCTGAGGAGCGGCTGGTGGGTTTGAACTGCCAGCCTATTAGAGACCTCGAAGTCTTGCAGTCTCTATCCATTATCCAGTTCCAAAACTTCCAGATTTTAGGCATCTATTAGAGCAGGACCCTACTCTTCTGGTGCCAAATTCTATCTTAGTTGTTTAGTGTTGCTATAACAGAAATACCACAAGTGGATTGCTTTAACAAACAAAAATTTATTCTTTCACAGTTTAGGAGGCTAGAAATCCAAAGTCACGGTGTGAGTTCTAGGGGAAAGCTTTCCCTCTCTGTCAGCTCTAAGGAAAATCCTTGTCTTCTTTCAACATCTGTGAGCCTGGTATTCCATAGAGATTTCTATGTATCATAGTATCAATCTTCTCCTGTGTCTAGGAGGATCTCAGTGCAAGGTCTCCCACAACCCCTGGGTCCAAAGGACTGATTGTATTCCTGGCTCTTTTTCCTAGCTGGAAATTAGGTTCCTTCTTCTCTGCTCCTCTCTTTCTCTTTTTGTCTCTCATAAGATAAGATAATGCAAGCCACATCCCAAGAAAAATTCCTTATATCAGATCAGGGCTGTGACTTGAATAAGGCACTTACTTTCTATTCCAAGAAATTTGAATGACAACTACCTGGCCAACTGACTGGAAGAGATCTATATTTGTACCCATTTCAAAGAAAGGTGATCCAATAGAATGTGGAAATTATCAAACCATATCATTAATATCACATGAAAGGAAAATTTTGCTGAAAATAATTAAAAAATGGTCACAGCAGTATATTTACAACGAACTTCTAGTAATGTAAGCTGGATTCTAAGAGGATGTGGAATGAAGAATATCGTTGCTAATGCAGATTGATCTTAGCTGAAAGCAAAGAATAAAAAAAGATATTTTCCTATGTTTTACTGAGTATACAAAGGCATTCAATTATGTGAATCATAACAAATTATGGCTAACACTGAGAAGAATGGGAATTCCAGAAGACTTAATTGTAGTCATGAGGAACCTGCACATAGACCAGGAGGCTGTCATTCAAACAGAACAAGGGAATACTGGAATACTGCATGGTTTAAAATCAGGAAGCACATGTGTCAGAGTTATATCCTTTCACCATACTTATTCAATCTATATGCTGAGTAAATAACATCAGCAATGATATCCCTTGTTCCATGTCCTCTTCTGAATCCAGCTTGCATTTTTGGAAGTTCCTGGTTAATATACTGCTGCAGCCATTTTTCAAATTATTTTCAGCAAGATTTTATTTGCATGTGATACTAATGATATTGTTTGATATTTTCCACATTCTGTTGGATCACTTTCATTTGAAATGGGTACAAATATGGCTCTCTCCAGTCAGTGGCCAGGTGAATGTCTTCCAGTTTTCTTGGTATAGACAAGTGATTGCCTCCAGCACTACACCCTATTTTTGAAACATCTCAATGGATATTCCATCAATTTCTTGAGTCTTGTTTTTCACCAATTCCTCCAATGTAGCTTCAACTTTTTCTTCAAGACCATTGGTTCTTGATCATTTGCCACCTCTGGAAATAGATGAACACTGACCAATTCTTTTTGGTTCAGTGACTCTGTGTATTCCTTCCATCTTCTTTTGATGTTTTCTGCATTATTCAGTATTTTTCCCATAGAATCTTTCAATATTGACTCTCAAGGGTTGAATTTTTTCTTCAATTCTTTTCATTTGAGAAATGCTGGGCATGTTCTTCCTTTTTGGTTTTCTAACCTCAGGTCTTTGCATGTTTCATTATAGTAATTGACTTTATCTTCTCATGCTCTCTTTGAAATCTTCTGTTCAACTCTTATCTTTTCATTTCTTCCATTTGCTTTAGCTACTCTCTGTTCAGGGAGCTCTGGTAGCATAGTGGCTAAGGCACTTGACTGCTAACCAGAAGGCTGGCAGTTCAAACCCACCAGCCGCTCCTCGGAAGGAAGGTTGGGCAATCCTACTTCCGTAGTGATACTGCCTCGGAAACCCAAGGAGGGGTCGCTATGAGTCGGGTCCGACTCGAAGGCACATAACAACAACAACAACAACTCTCTGTTCAAGAGCAAGTTTCAGAGTCTCTTCTGACATCCATTTTTATCTTTTCTTCCTTTGTGTCATTTTAAAGTATTGGTCAGTGAAAACCCTATGAATAGCAGTGAAACACTATCTCATTTTTATCATAGATTCTATCATTTTATAGTATAGCTTTATTATATGTGTCTTTGTTCCCTGATAGATTGTGAATGCCTTGATAGCATCCAGAACAGTTCCTAGAATATAATACAGACTCAAAAAGATTAGTTGAATTTTTTTTCTGGATGCTTAATATGTGCTATGTGTAGAGATGCACATGGGTCTGATCTAGAGACAGACATGGACACAGCCATGACTTAAAATAGTATGTTAAGGGTTGGAGTGGTGGTGCAGGAAAGAACGACTTTCTGTAGAGATGACTTGTGAACTCGACTAATTACATGGTTAGTGATTCTGTGAGAGAAGTGAAAAAATAATTCTTTGTCCATGAAAGGTAAAGATAAAGGCAAGCATTCATAGTAGAAGTATATGACCCAATTGGGAGATAATAAAAAAAAAGCTTTTGAATACTAAGTAGCTGAAGTTAACTGAGAAGGAAGAATCATTTGCTGAAAATTTTCATATTGAAGTGAAGGTCCTTGGCTTGCAACACAGGTCACCTGTTTTCATGAACTTCCAGATAGCAGAAAAAAAAAGCAAGAGATCACATATGGGATGACTTAAATTGGTGTGAAGGAATGTATGTGTCACTCTGATCGGGGGTGGTACGTGCTGCATTATTAGGCCCAGACTGAGGCCACAGTACAGTCATAAATCAAGAAGCTGGTGTTTAAAAAACAGTGGAAGTGTTAAGGAAACATGAAGTGGCTGACCTGTGGAGCCGGGCTGTTACTCCCTACAAGAATTTCAATGACTAATGATGTGAATAAATAACTGCTTAACTTTCTCATAACCACACGTGTAATTTATTTAATTCTGGGGTATTATGCAGTTCTGGAAGTGCTTTGAGATAAAGGTGATCATTTCAAAAAGGTCTTCCACTATTAAAAATTACTGGATCCTTCTTCCCTCAAACAAGGTCCTTTTTTTCTCCTGATAGTTAGGATTAATGTATAGAAAGGTGGGATTTAGGAGTAGTCACCCATCTTCATAGTTTAATTTATTGCTTTTGAAGTTCTAGCAATAGATAATCATTTTGTCGGGTCTTTAAGAGCTTTTTTAAAAAATGAAAATGACTAGGAAGGAGGTGGGTTTTACCTCAGGATTTAGTGGACCATATTAACAGAGATTCATCACAGTCTGCTGAGGAAAAGGCTGAAAAGCCTGTGGGGTTGGAAGATGATAAATATTTGAGTAGAGGGCCTGAGACTGACCACCATGCACTAGCTGCTGCTTCACCTCTCTAAGCCTCAATTACTTCCTGTATAGCAGACAGCTAAAGGGATATGTTAGATGTCTATATCTATATATGCTGTGCTTTTTATTTATTTATTTTAACTTTTTATTGTGATTTGGGTGAGATTTTAAAAAGTAGATTCATTTTACATTCAATAGCTCATATACACATTTTATTTTGTGGTACTGGTTACATTCCCAGCAGTGTAACAGCTCACCTCCCACTTCCTCCCTGTGGTTACCCTTACCCTGTGTCCTTCTTGTCTATGCATTCCTTCCTCCCTATATTTCTCTCTGTGCAAATACTGCCCTTCTGATCTCCCATGGTTTATTGTTCTAAGGAGTGCATCTCCCTGGTGTAGCAGTTCAGCTTGTAAACCTGTCTATTGTTAAGCTGAGAGTTAAGTCATGGGACTGAGTTCCAGGCCTGAAGGGTGACTCAGGATTATAATCTCAGGGGTTTCACCAGTCTCTATCAGACTAGTAAAACTGTCTGATATAAAAGACTTTTTATGATTTTGAGTTTTGTTCCACATTTATTTTTCTCACTCTATACAAGATCTCTAATTTTGATAAGATGTGCTTTTTAGATGGTGTATGTAAGTCAGTTGCATTAAAGTTGAATAAACAGTACAGATAAATTATAAGAAAAGTCAGTTCCTATCTAATTATAAAACACAGCATTCCTAATTATACCTTACTATTTTGGTACCATCTTGGAAAAAATATGTTTGACATTTATTTAAGTTCCTTAATAATTTTTTTTTTTTTTTCCACTTTACACCAACAATGAAAACCAAACTTATTGCCCTCTAGTCGGTCCCTAGCGACACCTCCTTGGGTTCCTGAGGCGGTATCTCTATGGAAGTAGATTGGCCAATCTTCCTTCCGAGGAGTGGCTGCTTAGTTTGAACCACCAGCCTTCTGGTCAGCAGTCAAATGCTTTAGGCACTATGCCACTAGAGCTCAACAAGCTTAAGCAAAATGAACATATGAGTGACTCCGTAGATTGCTGTTTACATTACTTATTTCACTTCATACATTTAATCATCATTCACCACCAACAAAAAACGAGTATCAATTACTTGGCATATAGTCTTAAAAATGTTAAGGTTATAAGACTTATGTTAATTTATTTCTTTTATTTTTTCAAAATTGCTAACTTATTTTTTAAAATATTAATAAAGTACAGTCAATATCCAATAAGTTCATGAACACTACAGAACAAAGATGGTGCCACTGCCAAACAGAACCACTGGTAACAGCAATGCACTAAGATTAACACAAATGCTCTCATTAGTGGTGAGTAAATGTCTAAATTCAGCATATAGATGCATTTTAAAGGTATCGATGCAAAATATAGGTAGTAAAAACGTTGAAAACCATAGTAATGTATATAAAATATTTTGGGTAAGGCACCATCCAAAACTAAAGAGCTATCAGTGGGTGACGTCAGCAGGAGAGAAGAAAGCTTACAGAGGAAGTGAAAGTCTTATTCTGACATCCTGCTTTTACTGAGAGCCAGCTTAGTTCCAGGACAAAGATGGCCTGCTTTCTCCATAGTAATTTATTCTTTTTCATATTGTTCAGGACAAATTCTTTAACTCAGTGGTTCTTAATCCTGATTTCATATTCAAAGCACTTAAGGTTCTCATAAATGACAATATCAAGGCCTAACTTAAAACCAATTAAATCAGAATTTCTGAGGTGGCATCGAAGTATGGATTTGTACTCAAGCTTCCTCAGTTACCAACAATGTGGTCCTGGAAAAATATCTTTACTTCTGTTCCACAGTTTACTCATTAAAGTGGCTAGTGATTCCTATCTCATAGTTAAGCTATAGGGACTGCACTTGATTTATAAGTTCTGTTCAACATGGCCTATTTTACTTTCTCTTAGTAGGTAAAACTATAAAAAGCAAGTGAAAAGGAGAGAAGACAATTGCTGTAATATTATCAAATAAGGATCAGAGTTCTTTTAACAGCAGATAGAAAGGCTGAGCGGATGCAGAAGTCAGAAGGAGTCAGAGAAAATAAGAATATATGGAATATATGCCAACAGAAAGTCAAGCCCACCCATAAATAGTCTGACATGCTCCTCAGTTTTAGACAGAGAACAAGGCATGAGCCCTTAATCCTTTACTTTTGATTGTTTATCTAGTCTGGTCTGTAAGAAGTGGGAAGAGAGAACTTGCTGGTAGAAAATGGCAGTAGAGACTGAGTATTCCCAAAGCACTCCCTTAGGGACAAGAGGATTTACCAATCTACTTTTAACAACTCTCCTAAGCCTCTGAATATTTGACTAGATTAACTCTATAGTAAAAGGTCATATAACTTTGAAAAGGGGGTTGTTGTTGTTGTTGTTATGTGCCGTCGAGTCGGCCCCGACTCATAGCGACCCCTCCTTGGGTTTCCGAGGCAGTATCACTACGGAAGTAGGATTGCCCAACCTTCCTTCTGGGGAGTGGCTGGTGGGTTTGAACCGCCAGCCGTCTGGTTAGCAGACAAGTGTCTTAGCCACTATGCTACCAGAGCTCCCTGAAAAGGGGGTGGCACCCCTTAATTTTTTTTTCCATTAAACTTTTTATTCTGAGATAATAAATTAATATACATTTTTTAAAAATAATGCAAAGAGATCCTGTGTATCCATTACCCAATTTTCTCCAGTGGTAAAATCTTGCAAGACAATATCACAATCAGGACATTAACATTGACATCGTTATAATATAGAACACGTTCATCGCTACAAGGATCCCTCTTCTTGCCCTCTGTAGCTACATTCACATACAAGAAACCCTCAATAATCTTGATAGTAAATATTGAAACACACACACACATACAAATATTCACCCACTCTTAGAGGCCTGTTTTAGCCTGGGTTCTCTAAAGAAGAATTTAGAGAATATATTGAAGGCAATGGCTCACACAGTTGTAGAGGCTGGCTAGTCCCAAGTCAAACATCAAGCTGCAGGCTTCTCTTGACTCATTCAGCTGCAGGGGCTGATGGAACCATGATTGTCAGGCAGTATAGAAGGCAGATGGCTTCAGAGGATGATGAATCCAAAATTGGCAGGTGAAATAGCAGATTGTTGGCTTACAGGGTGAGAAAGCAACAATCTAAAGATTGGCAGGCAATATGGCAGGCCACTGGTTCAAGTCCAAGGACCAATGAGCTACATGTAGGATTAAGATCTAGTAGAAAGCCAGAGAGTTTTCCCAGGACATCTATATATATGTACTGGAAGCAGGCCACACCCCTGAAGAAACTCCTTTTCAACTGTTTGGCTCACATAGCACATCTCGTCATAGAGGTAATTACATTATATCAGATCTCATCATGTGGAATGACTACATCATAACTTCTAAACCACTTAGAATAATGGTCCAACCAAGTTGATATACAACCTTAATTATCACAGGGCCTTAGATCTTATTTTTATTAAACTTTATCTGCCTTATCCACTATTCACTAAAATCTACTCTATTTCCTTTCTTGAAGCAGCTCAATTATCATTAGAAACTCACCATGAGAAAATAAAATAAAATAATAAATACATTATAATGGATTCTGTAGTGTGCTGCCTAGGTTTCCCTTTCATGACTGAAGCACTCAGCCTCCTCTCCCTTAATATACAGTTATTTGCTGACAATTCACAGCTGAGCTTCTCTCTAGGAATTTCTCTGGACAAAAGAAGTTGCCTCAGCCAAGGAATCAGCCTTAGTCCATGGACTAAAGAATGTGGGGTACAAAGACCTGACTCACTTGCCTCAGTTGGAGGCATATCTAAAGGACCATCCCAGCTTTGATGCTCCTGTGGGATTGGCTGAGGCCTCTATTGTATGAGTATTACATTCCCTTTTCTAATTCTGCTTTTCCCATTTCCTTATATGTGTTCCTGAGACAAATTTCCAATTAAACTAACTACTTCCAAATCTTGGTCTCATAGTTATATTTCAGGCAGGTCAGTCTGAGAAACTTGGTGCCAAACTCCAAAATGAGTTTGTGATGGAACACTCACCAGCCATATAGCATTACTGGAAATAGGTGGGGTATGGCTTCTGGCATGCTGTAGTGGTATGTTTGTTAAAACATTCACTTGTGGTAAACTGGGGTAGGATACTAGTGGACATGAATGCACTGATAAGTGTAATATTGCA
>NW_006922283.1:199412-201831 GCF_000298275.1 Orycteropus afer afer
GCTAGCAGTGATTAATCACCAATTTATGGGAATGTGTGAAAGTTAGGGTACTCCTTGACAGCATATAAAGAAACTTTCATCTATTTTAGCCAGGAGTGGGATGAAATTCAAGTCTAAGACTTAAGGGTAGAAGGGTTCCAGAGAAGTTGGAGTGTTCAGCCTTATGCCAAGATCAAGAATTTGGATCAGAAGAAGTGGCTTGAAAAAATGGAATGGGGGAAATCTGGGTCAATGAACTTAAACTTTTAAATCTATAGATTTTCCCTAAAATCTCTGGTTCTATAGAAGTGGCCCACTCCTCCCCGCTAAAAGCTAGCACTCTCCCATCTCTTGAAGATTATGCAAAAGCTCTACCTTGACAGATAAGACATGCCCCTGTTGGGATCTTTCCACACCTCCTTTCTGACCAATAAACCAACCAACAAGTTCAGATTGGGAAGATGATAGGTCAACCAAGGAAGAACAGGACATATGCATTAAATCAACTGTGGGAAAGAGCCAACATACACTAGTAAGAGGTGGGAGAGTATAAATGGGATTGAATTCTGAAAATGCTGGATCAAGAGAGGGAATATAAAGTTGAATAAGGTAGAGTATAAATGGGATTGGATCCTGAAAATGCTGGATCAAGAGAGGGAATATAAAGTTGGATAATGTAGAGTTTATCAATATGGGAGAACCTTTGCATAATACAGAATGTAGCATTCTACCAAGGACTCTAGGGGATAATGATAACATGATACTGATGGTTCTTGAAAGCATAGAGAACATGGTGGCCTACATTAAATGGGGTTGTTGTTGCTGTTGTTAGGTGCTGTCAAGTCATTTCTGACTCATAGTGACCCCATTCACAGCAAAACACAACATTGCCCGATCCCGCACCAGTTCCACTATCCCTGCTATGCTTGAGCCCATCATCGCAGCCACTGTGTCAATCCATCTCATTGAAGACCTCCCCCTCTTTTGTCGACCCTCCACCCTACTAAGCATGACATCCTTCTCCAAGGAATGGTCACTTCTGACAACATGACCAAAATAGGTGAGACAAAGTCTGGCCATTCTCGCTTCCAAGGAGTATCTCGGGTGTACTTCCTCCAGGACAGATCTGTTAGTTCTTTTAGCAGTCCATGGTACTTTCAGCATTCTTCGCCAGCACCACAACTCAAAAACATCAACTCTTTTTTGGTCCTCCTTATTCATTGTCCAGCTCTCACATGCATACGAGGCAATTGGAAATATCATGGCTTCTGTCAGGTGCATCTTAGTCCTCAAGGAGACATCCTTGCTCCTTAGCACTTGAAAGAATTCCTTCACAGTTGACTTTCCCAATGCTACACGTCATCATTAAGTGGGACAGAAATTCCAGAACTTGAAAAGAAAAATGGTACAAGAAGGGCTCAAAAGGTTCTGAAAGTGGAAGTGAAAGAATGGATATATTACATAAGGCTAGAAAACCCATCTGCCAAAAGTATTTGGCAGGATAACCAACAGAATGCTCTTTTTACCAAAATGATAAAGAACGCACATGATAGGTTTTTGGTCTGTGGTATAAGAACTATCGTGGTGAGGAGAGCCAAGTAAAAGGCCTCTGAAACCATCCTACTTGGATTAACATTAAAAAAAACAAACAAACAAAAAAAAACACTCTAAAAGTAAATGGTAGAAATTAGTGATAGCCTTTAAAATACAAGAGTTGTGGCCCCTTAAAGAAAATAGGAGTGCTGGTGATGTTAAGCACTTGGCTGCTAAACAAAAGGTTTGCAGTTCAGACTCACTAGCAGCTCTGTGGGGGAAAAGACCTGGCAATCTGTTCCTGTAAGGACTACAACCTTGGAAACTCTGTGGGGCTGTCGAACTCTGTCCTATAGGATCACTATGAGTCAGAATTGACTCAACAGTACAAACAACAACAACAGAGAAAGCAGGAGGTGGTCTTCATCATTTTTTCTAGTTTCAATTGCTGTCAAGTAAATTTTGACATGGTAACTCCATGTGTTGCAGTGTAGAACTGTGCTCCATAGGTTTCCATGACTGTGACCATGGAAGTAGATCTCCAGGCCTTGTTTCCAAGATAACTCTGGGTGAATTTGAACTGCCAAACTTTCAATTCGTAGCTGAGAGCTTAACCATTGTCCCTACCCAGAGACTATCTCCATAATATCCTCATTTAATTCAACAATCTGGTCCCTATAAAGGCCAGATAAGTCCTGGAAAATAATAGTAAACTATTTTAAATCTTTTCCCTGGCCAATTCTTTGAGAAGTGGATGGCCTCTTCCTTCTTCCTAGTCTGTCTCAGTCTATTAGCTGGGCTGTTACCTGTGCACCAGGTGCATCTCCCTGGGTTTTAAACACCAGAGGCTCAGCTTCAAAACTCACGTCTACATGTCACCATGGTAGGACAAACCGACAGACAAGTT
>NW_006922283.1:202581-216801 GCF_000298275.1 Orycteropus afer afer
GTCATGTTGTAAGAAGGGACCATTCCCTGGAGAAGGATGTCATGCTTGGTAGGGTGGAGGGTCGATGAAAGAGTGGGAGGCCTTCAATGAGATGGATTGACATGGTGGCTGCAATGATGGGCTCAAGTATAGCAGGGATTGTGGGGCTGGCACGGGATCAGGCAGTGTTTCATTCTGCTGTGCATGCGGTCGCTATGAGTTGGAAATGACTCAACGGCACTTAACAACAACACAAAGTAAAAGTCAGGAGGAGCTCTGATAGCATTGCACCTAAGGCACTTGACTGCTAACCAGAAGGCTGGCAGTTCAAACCCACCAGCCACTCCTCCGAAGGAAGATGGGCAATCTACTTCCATAGTGATACTGGCTCGGAAACCCAAGGAGTGGTCACTATGAGTCAGGTCCAACTTGACGGCACATAACAGCAACAATTTTAAATCTAATCAAGTGGTGGCCCCAATTGCAGAAGCTGTGTTAAGTGTTTTTTTTTTTTTTTTTAAATCAGATCAGGTACATGGTATATAGCCATCGATCTGATGGATATGTTCTTTCTATTCCTATTAAGATGGAATACCAGAATCAATTTGCATTTATTTGAGCTAGACAATAAAATATATTAATTATCCCACTTTGTTGTAATACAATCTAGAAAGAGTTGGAACATATGGGCACTCTGCTGAATATCACATTGGTCAACTATAGCAATGGCATCATGCTAATCAGACTAGATGAGCAAGAACTAGCAATGCCTTTGTAAAACTCATGGTCTTCAGAGTGTGAAACAAGAACCTTACAAATATTCAGAGGCCCAGCACATCAAAGTTTTATGAGTCCAAGAGCCTGAGAAACTCCATGACTTCACCTCCAAAGGAATGTATAGAAAAGTCGAGGTGGATGATGTCACAAAAATGGTAGAATAGGAAGTTCTAAGAGTAAATCCCTTTACCAAAACAACATTTGAACTGACAAGAGCAAACAGAATCAACTATTTTGAAACTCTGGACCCTTAGGAGACATTTATATCAACCATGTTACTGTCTGATGAAGAGATTGGCTGATGATCTTTTGTAATTAAACTAAATGCACCAACTAGCTACCATCCCCCATTCCTCAGTATAGATCCAATGATGAAGACAGCAGTCTGTTTCCGTAGAATGTATGACTGGTGGTAAGACAGGCGGTAGGAACCTTGTTCTACAAGAATTTGAGGTTGTGTGTTTGGGTTCATCTGGCAATGCCCCAAAGTTATGTGCAGATGATTCTGTAGTTTTAAACATCCCACAAGTTTGGATTACCTAGTGCCGCTCTGACAAATGGGATGGCTGAACAAACAGGAGTTTATTTTCTTACAGTTTGGAGGCTTTAAGTCCGAGTTCAAAGTGCCAGGCTCTAGGGGCTGAGTGAAAGCCCCTCAACCTTGGGCTTCAGCTCGGCCTCCTGCTCCCAGCCCATTGAAGCTGGAAGCTTTTCTTCACTCAGCTGCTGGCTGCTGAGGCTGACAAGCCCAAAGTCAACAAGTAAAAAGGCACAGTCCTGATGTTACCAAACTACGTGGCAGGCCATTAATTCAAGTCCATTAAAACTCCCAAGGTCAGCAGAGCATGGCAGGCTGCTGAACAATGACACAGCTACATACAGGGTTCAAACATGGCATAAACTAGAGACTGTTCCCCAAGGCTTTTCCTTATATACAGGAAGCGGACCAGATCCCTAAGGCAGCTACTCAGCTGCTCACAGTAGATTCCACATGAAGTTGATTACCAGTCTCATCATGAGGAATACTACACCCGGCTGCCCAGCCACTCAACCAGGCTCAGACAAGTTGACACACAAACTGAACCACCACATAGCAACAGTGATCTCTCTAGGTTGTGGTGGCTAAAAGGGACAGTGTGCTTTTTTATTTTTACTTATTTATTTTTGTTTTTATAAAACCTGCCAGGCCACTTGCTTCCTGCAAAGAAAACAGAAAAAAAAAAAAAAAAAATCACTGACTATTGGAATACACATTTTGCAAAAACAGTTTGGAAAGGCAACTAAACAAACAGATGACTGCAACCCTCATCAAGTAACAGCAGCAATCCATGAGGTAAAGGACAATCAGATCTCCAGCGTTACCATATTATAATAACCAGAATGTCCAGTTCTGAACAAAAACAAAAATGTATAGTCCATTCATAGGTAATAAAGAATTTGACAGAAATCATTCCTAAGGTATCTGAGACACTGCACTTATGAATCAAAGTCATTAAGTCAACTGTTTAAACATGCTCAATGCACTAAAGGAAACCATGGACAGAAAAACAAAGGAAATTAGAAAACTAATGCATAAACAAAATGAGAATATCGGTAGAAAGACAGAAATTAAAAATAAACAAACTCAAATTTTGGAATTCAAGAGTACAATAGTACAATACCCACTGCCCTTGAGTCGATTCTGACTCATAGCAACAATTTCGGAGAGTAGAACTGCACCAAGAGTTTCCAAGGCTGTGAGTCTTTATGGAAGCAGACTGCCTCATCTTTCTTCTGTGGAATGGCTTTTGAGTTCAAATCACTGATCTTTAGGATAGCATTCAAATGCTTTAACCACTATGCAACCAGAGCTCCTTACAAAAGTACAATAACTGGATGGAGGGACTTCACTAGCAGCAACAGCAGATAAGAGCTGGCAGAAGAAAGCATGAGTAAATTTTAAGATAGAACAATGAAAATAATTGAGTCAGGAACAAAAAGAAAAAGAAAATGAACAGAGCCTGAGAGATCTGTGCAAAACCATTTAGGATACCAACATATGCATCAGAGAGTGAGACAGAAGGAAGCAGAAAAAATATTTTAAGATACAATGGCCGAAATACTCTCAAATTTCATGAAAGGCATAAGTATGCACATCTAAGAACTCAATCAACTCTGAGCAGGATAAATATGAAGGGTCTGCACCAAGATACATTATAGGCAAATTGTCAAAAAACAAAGCAAAGAGAGTCTTGAGAGAATCAAATTGTCACATACATGTGGTCTTCAATAAGATTAACAGATGATTTCTCATCAGAAGCCATGGAGGCCAGAAAGCAGTGGGGTGATATGTTTAAACTGCTGGAAACAAAAGGTCTGCCATCCAAGAATTCTATATCAAGCAAAACTATCCTTCATGCATGAAGGAGAAGTTAAGACATTTCAAGATAAGCAAAAGTTGAGGGAGTTCATTTCCCACAGACATGCCCAATAATAAATACTAAAGGAAATCCTTCAGGTTAAAATGTAAAGACATTAAATAGTAACTCAAAGCCTTAAGAAAAAAATAAAGGACACTAGCAAAGATAACTACTTTGGTAAATATAAAAATCAATATTATTGTCCTTTTTGTTTATACTTCCTCTTTCTTCATGTGTGATTAAAGGCCAAATGTATAAAATAACTATTATATTCTGTACTAACAGACACATAAAGTATAAAAATGCAATTGGTCACAGTAACAATGTAAAGGAACAGAGCTGTATAGGACCAGAGTGAAAGTATACCATTGTAACTAAGTTTGTATTATTCAAACTATACTGATATAAATTTAAGAACTAAATTATAACCTTCAGGATAGCCAGTAAGAATATGACTGAAAATACACATAGAAAAGAAAGGAAATAAATCAAAAGTATACATTATAAAATTTTAACTAAATACTAAAAAAAAAAAAGACCCAGAATGGAGGAATTAAGGAACAAAAGACATATAAGACATACAGAAAGCAAATATCTAAATGGTAGAAGTAAATCCTTCCTTATCAGTAATTACTTTAAATGAGAATGGCTTGAACTCACCTATTAAAAGACAGAGATTGGTAGATCAGGTAAAAAATAAATGATTTATGTATACACTGTCTACAAGATACTCAATTCAGATGCAAAGACACAAAAAGGTTGAAAACAACAGAATGGGATAGATATTCCTTGCGTATAGTAACCAAAAAAAAGGTGGATGTCTGTATTATCATCAGACAAAACAGATTTAAATAAAAAAGCATTTTGTATACAGATGAGAGATTCCTGTCAGCAGGAAGATATAAAAATTATAAACATATAGGCACCTAACAAGAGATTCCCAAAATATGTGACAAAAATTTACATAATCGAAGGGAGAAATAAGACAGTTTCACAATAATAGTTGGAGACTTTAATATCCTACTTTCAATAAAGACAAAATCAACAGAAAGATCAAAATGGAGGACTTAACATTATAAATAAACTGGACTTAGCAGACATATATAGAACATCTACTCAATGACAGTAGAATATACAGTATCCTCAAGTGCACATAAAACATTCTCTAGGATAGACCATATGTTAGGCAGCAAACAAGTCAATTAAAACACTGAAACCATACAAATATCTTTTCTTTTAATAATGAAATAAAACTAGAAACCAGTAATACAAGAAAAACTTGAAAATTTACAAATATGTAAAAATTAAACACCACATTCTTAAATAACCAATGGATCAAAGAACATTCAAAAAATCATAATCAGTAAATATTTTAAGATAAATCAAAATGAACACCTAACATAGCAAAATTTATGGGATCTAGCAAAAACAGTATAACAGAGATAAATTTATAGTTGTAAATCTCTCAACTAAAAATGAAGATTTCAACAGCCTAACATTAGAGCTTAAGAACTAGAAAAAGAAGAGCAAGGTAAACTCAAATATAGCAGACGAAATAAAATGATAAGTATAAGAGTGGAAATAATAAAAAATACAAAATAGAAAAACGATAGAGTAAATGAACAAAACCAAATGATGATTCTTCAAAAACTTCAGCAAAATTGAACAACCATAGCTAACAAGTAAGAAGATGGAATTAATACACAAATATCTTCAACCAAGAAATACTTACAACCAGTGGGTTTATTAGGTGCTCTGGTGGTGTAGTGCCTGAGGCATTTGACTGCTAACCAGAAGGCTGGCAGTTCAAACCTACTAGCCACTCCTAGGAAGGAAGGTTGGGCAATCTACTTCCATAGTGCTACTGCCTTGGGAACCCAAGGAAGGGTGACTATGAGTCGGATCCGACTCAACAGCAATCAGAGTTGAGTGGGTGTAATTGAATTCTCTTAAAATTTAAAGATGAATTAATACCAATTCTCTCAAACTCTTACAAAACACAGAAAAGGAGGGAATATTTCCTAATTCATTTTATTAAACCAGCATTATCTTTTTTTTTTTTTTTTCAAACCAGCATTATCTTGATAGCAAAGCCAGGAAAAAAAAAAAAAAATGTCAGGGAAACTACAGGCCAATATCTTTCATGAATATGGTATAAAACTCCTCAGCAAAATACTAGCAAACAGAATTCAGCAGCAGCACAGTAGAAAGATTACACACTATGAGCAAGTAGATTTATTCCAGCAATACAAAGGTGGTTCAACAAGAAAATCAGTCAATGCAGTACACCACATTAATAGAATGAAGTAAAAATATATACACGATAACCTCAAATGATGCAGAGAATAAAACAACAAAGCCTAATACCCTTTCATGATAAAAACAACAAAAAAACTCAATAAAGAAAGAATAGAAGAAAACTCCCTTAACACGGTAAAGATTATGTATGGAAAATCCACAGCTAACATCATACTCAATGGTGGAAGATTGCTAGTTTCCTTCCTGAGATCACGAAAAAAAAAAATATTGTAATAGAACTTTTAGCTAGATCAGTTAGGAAAAAAAACAGAAATAAAAGGCATCTAAATTGGAAAAGCAGAAGTAAAATTAACTGAGTCCACTGATGATGACATGATCTTATATGAAGAAAACACTAAATAATGCATGAAAATATTCTTATAGCTCATAAGTGAATTCAGAAAAGTTGCAGGATAAAAAATTAACGCAAAAAATTAGTTGTAGTTCTATACATGAACAATCTGCAAAGAACATTAAGGAAACAACCCCATTTACAATAATATTAAAAAAGAATAAAATATTTAAGCATAAACTTAATCAAGGAGGTAAAAGATGTATCTACTGAAACCCACAAAATGCTGCTGAAAGAAATCAAAGAAAACTTCTTAAAAAATGGAAATAATTCCTTTATTCATGGAATGCAGACTTAATATTATTAAAAATGAAAATAGTATTTAAATTAATACACAGATTCAGTGTAATTTCCATCAAAACCTCCACTGGAGGTTTTTCAGAAAAACCCATCCTGAAATTCATATGGATTATCAGGGGCCACTGAAAAGTCAAAATAATATTTTAAAAGAATTAAATTAATATTAAAAATAAAGTTGGAGGACACATACTTCTTGATTTCAAAGTTTAATACAAAGCTACAGTCATGAAAACAGCATGGTTCTGACATAAGGATAGACATATAAACCAAAGTAGTGGACTGGAGAATCCTGAGATAAGCCTTCATTTATTGTTAATTGGTTTTTGGAAGGGTGCCTAGAATTTCAGTTAGAAAAGGGTGTTACGCTTTGTTGATTTATTTTCTGCATCAATTGAGGTTATCATGTATATATTTTTACTTCATTCTATTAATGTGGTGTACTACATTGATTGATTTTCTTATTGAACTACCTTTGCTTTTCTGGAATAAATCTCACTTGGTCATAGTGTATAATCTTTCTATTGTGCTGCTGAATTCTGTCTGCTACTATTTTGCTGAGGAGTTTTGCACTATACTCATGAAAGATATTGGCCTGTAGTCTCCCCATCATGTTTTCCCTGTCAATAAATGGCAATGAGAAAACTGGATATCTATATGCAAAAGAATGAAGTTGAACAATATACCACATTAGAGAGGACAAAAAAAAAAATCAAAATGAATCAAAGATATAAAGCTAAAACCATACAATTCTTAGAAGGCAACATAGGGGGAAACTTTCAGGATCTCTGATGTGGCAATGGATTCTTGCATATGACTCTAAAAGGATAAAATAAATGTATTAGACTTTATCAAAATTAAAAACTTTTATACATCAAAAGATATCATCAAGAGAGTGAAAGGAGAATCCACATAATGGGAGAAAATATTTGCAAATTATTTATCTAATAAAATTTCAATATCCAGAATACATAGTAGACTCTTAAAACTGAACAGTAATAAATAAATAATCTTATTTATGAAATGGGAGCTCTGGTAGCATAGTGGCTAAGACACTTGCCTGCTAACCAGACGGCTGGCGGTTCAAACCCACCAGCCACTCCTCGGAAGGAAGGTTGGGCAATCCTACTTCCGTAGTGATAACTGCCTCGGAAACCCAAGGAGGGGTCGCTATGAGTCAGGTATGACTCGACGGCACATAACAACAACAACAACAACAATTTATGAAATGGGCAACAGACTTGAATAAACATTTTTCCAAAGAAGATAAACAAATGGTTAATTATTGTTGTCATGTGCCATCAAGCCTATTGTAACCCATACAAATCCTATAAGTTAGAGTAGAACTGTCCCATAGGGTTTCCTGGGCTGAAACCTTTACCATAATGTTCTGCTAAGTCTTTTCTCCTGGGGAGCAGCTGGTGGGTTTGAACCATCAACCTTTTGCTTAGCAGCTGATCTCTTAGTCCCTGGTGAAGGCTCCTTTAAATGCTCAATGAACACATGAAAAGATGCTCAACGTCTGTAGTCGTTGTTGTTAGATGCCATAGAGTTGGCTCTGACTCATAGCAACCCTATGTACCAACAAGATGAAACATTCATTGCACAGTCCTGTACCATCCTCACGATCCTTGCTATGCTTGAGCCCATTGCTGAAGCCACTCTGTCAATCCATCTCATTGAGGGTCTTCCTATTTTTCACTGTCCCTCTACTTTACCAAGTGTGATATTCTTCTCCAGAGACAAGACCAAAGTCTGTGAAACAAAGTCTGGTCATTCTCATGTCTAAGGAGCATTCTGGCTGTACTTCATCTAAGATGTATTTGTTTATTTTCTGGCAGTCCATGGTATTTTCAGTATTCTTCACAAACAACACAATTCTAAGGCATCAATTCTTTGGTCTTCCTTATTCATTGTCCTGCTTTCACGTACATATGAAGCTACCAAAAATATTATAGCTTAGGTCAGGTGTACCTGAGTCTTCTATGTGATATCTTCCTCTTTAATACTTTAAAAATTATTAGTAATCAGGGGAAATCATTAGAATCACTAGTCATTAGGGGAAAGCAAATAAAAACCACTGAGATATCATTTTGTACCTATTAGGATAGCTATTATAAAAAAAAACAAAATTAGAAGTGTTGGTGAGGATGTATAGAAAGTGGAACCCTTATACCTTGCTGGTGAGAATGTAAAATGGTGTAACTACTATGGAAAATAGTTTGGCTACTCATTAATAAGCTAAACATAAAATTATCTTATGACTCAGCAATTTCACTCAGTTGTAGATACCCAAAGAACTGAGCAGAGTCTCAAATAGACACTTGTACTCAAAGTTCACAATAGCATTATTCACATAGTCAAAAAATGTAAACAACTCAAATGTTCATTGATAGATAAATGAATAAACAAAATGTGGTATATATATATACAATGGACTGTTATGCAGCCATAAAAAGTAGTGAAGTTTTGATACATGCTACAATATTGAAGAACCTTCAAGACATTACACTAAGTGAAATAAGCCAGACACAAAAGGGCGTATATTGTATAGTTCTGTTTATTTGAGGTATCTAGAATAGGCAAATTCACAGAGACAGAAAGTAGGATACCAAAGGTAGGGGATAACATTTCATCCCCCTTGTTTAATGAGCATAGAGTTTCTGTCCAGAATGATTAAAAAAAATAAATCTAGAAATAGATAGCAGTCATGGCTACAAAATATTGTGAATGTACTTAACATCATTTTATTATATATTCAAAAATGGTTAAAGTGGTAAATTTTGTGGTATGTATATTTTACCAGGAGGTCTGGTGGTGTAGTGACTAAGGCATTTGACTGCTAACCAGAAGGCTGGTGGTTCAAACCCACCAGCCACTCCTCAGAAGGAAGATATTCTACTACAAATTTTTAAAAAGTGATATAAAAAACAAGTCACTAAGAAAGTAATTTCTGTTGAATTAAGAGTGGATGGAGGCAATTGAAAAAATGATTGGGAGAAATTTTTAAAATTTTAAAGGAGAAAAAAAAAGTAATGTATAGAACATATTATTTAATACTACTTTTCCTATAACTAAGAAAGAAGCATAACACCACTTAGGGGTGGACCCCAAAAACAATGGTAAAGGAAATCCTTCCAATGGTTATAACTTTGAGCAGTATACCTGGGCACTTGATTTGTATAAAAAGAAAACTGCCAACGTAAGAATGTATGTATAGACTCATGGACAATGACAAATGGCTTGGCTGTTTAATCAGGGGTATGGAAGAAGAAAGACTGGAATATAAGGAACAATGAATGGGGTAGGGATAATATGTAGATGGACTGATGAAAGTAGGCACAAGTGTAACTATCCTTGAATTATATATCAAAACCCACAAGAGAGCATCCACCATGGAAGAGGCACCAAACAATCAAATAGTAGGACATAAGTTAATATCCGATAACCTCTCGTTGGCCATCCTAGTGCTGGTACAAATGGCATATGGCTGGAGTAGTCATGATGGCAGTAACTAAGGATATAGGTGGGCCTAGGAGCAAGGGCTCACACTCATCAAGGCTGATTTAACCACTGTCACTGCTAAATTTCCAATTGTCCAGCAACAAAATCAGTGCTGTGCACCTGATACTGCATCATCCCTTAAGGAGATCAACCAGTCTCTTGATCTCTTGATTACATTGATTATAATGAAAACTTCCACCATAGAAGAGCAGTGATTCATCTTAACTAGAACTTACAAATATTGCAGGTTTGGGTTGCTTTTCTTGATGGCAAGATTCAGCCAGCACTATTATGTAAGGACTTCTAGCATGCTGGATCCACTGACATGAAATCATGTATAATATTACTCCAGACCAAAGAACCCACTTTATAGGAAAACAGTGCAGCAGGGGCTTTAATCACAGAAATTCATTTGTCCTATTACATACCATATCCGTAAATTGTTGGTCTGACAGAGCAATAAAACAGCTGAAGGGGCAAATGAGGCACTTTCTTGGAGATGATCCAGTATATAGTACACCTTCAATCAACAATTACTATGTGGTTCAATGTTCCCAATAAGTTGAATACATGGATCTGAGAACCAAAGTGTGCAGATAGGAATGGATTCACTTACCATTACTCTTACTATCCATTTGTGAATATATACTTCTCTTGCCATCACAACTTTAGGCTACATAAATCTAGAGGTCCTTTTTCCTAAAGAAAGGGTTACTTACAGGTGGGGTCAAGCAAGCATTCAATTGAACTTTAAGCTAAGGCTTTTAGTTTGGACTCCTCATGTACAGTAATCAATAGGCAAGAAAAAGAGTCACCATCCGCAGAGGTAATTGACTCCAAACTAGGAAGAGGTAGAGATGCTGTTACATGAGGCAGAAGGGAAGAATGTATCTGGTACACATGTGTTCCACTGGGGACTGGAACTTTCCTGTCTAATGTTGATGAATGAATGGTAAGTCTGTAGCCAAGATTTATACAGAATATGGTAACCAGGAACTCAGAGCCCTTGGGAATGAAAGCATCGCACAAGGTAAGCCACCTACATACATTATCAGAGGTGCTGAGGGTGAGGGAATCTAAGCAGAGAGTTGCTGATAAATATCAGTTACTTTCTCAAGACCTGCTATAGTGTCCAGGATTATAGTAAAGTCCATTAACATTTCTAATAAAAGTGGCCAACTAGAAACCTTGAAGAGCTATCCCCATATGAGACGAACTTGTTAGACTAAGCAGAGTATTAAGTGGTGTAAGATATAGACTGTACTGGAAGCTGGAATTGCTGGGTGGCACAGTAAGATAAGTAATAAGTACTTGACTACTAATCAAGAGGCTGACAGTTTGAACCCACCTAGAGGTGCCTCAGAAAACAGGCCTGCAATCTGCTTCCAAAAGGTCACAGCCTTAAAAGTTCTATGAAGCATGTGTCTACTCTGCACACATGGAGTCTCCATAACTCTGAATCAACTCTATGGCTACTAACAACAGCATAGTCTATCACAAAGCTCAGATCTCCCTTTCAGGATAAAAACATTCTTTCCGTTGCTATCAGCTTTACTGTCTGATGATAGCTGAGTCCATTCCAGGGAACCATCCTTGGCAAAAGAGGATTGTTTCATAAAAATTATGTGCCCTTAGTGATTGGTTGATACAGAGTTATAAAGGTCCAATCTCCTTGCCTCAAATGAGACATCTTTGATGGGTTTTAGAGCTTCCTGTGGGATTAGCTAAGGCCTTTGTTGCAATTGTATCTCAATTCCACTTCTTCTTCCACCCAATCCTGCTTTTTTTTTTTTTTTTTTTAACCCTCTTTTATAGGTTAATCACTCTCCAATAAGCCACTTACATCTATATGTCTATCTTAGAATCTGCTTCCTAGGGAAACTCCCTTATGACATATAAAAGTCATGGTGTTGTTATTATGTTATTAGGTGCCATCGAGTTGTCTCTGACTCATAGTCAGAGTCATCTGACTCTGACTCATTCCTACGCACAGAACAAAACATTGCCCAGCCCCATGCCACCTCCATGCCATATGTTGTCTGATGTCCTGACTGCTGCTTCCATTGGCGTTGATTGTAGAACTAAGCAATGTGAAGTCTTTGACAACTTCAATCTTTTCTCCATTTATCATGATGCTGCTTATAGGTCCAGTTGTGAGGATTTTTGTTTTCTTTATATTGATATGCAATCCATACTGTGAACTGTATTCTTCAATCTTCATCAGTAAGTCCCTTAAGTCATCTTCACTTTCAGCAGGCAAAGTTGTGTCATCAGCATATCACAAGTTGTTAATGATTCTTTCTCCAATCTTGATGCCACATTCTTCTTCACATAGTCCAGCTTCTCAGATTATTTGCTCAGCATACAGATTGAACAAGTATGGTGAAAGGATACAATCCTGACACACTCCCTTCTTGAGTTTAAACCATGCAGTGTTTCCTTGTTCTGTCTGAATGACAGCTTCCTGGTCTATGTACAGGTTCCTCATGACTACAATCAAGTGTTCTGGAATTCCTATTCTTCTCAATGTTACCCATAATTTGTTTTGATCCACACAATCAAATGCTTTTGCATAGTCAATAAAACACAAGTAAACATCTTTCTGATATTCTTTGTTTTCAGCCATGATTCATCTGACATCAGCAATGATATGCCTTGTTCCATGTCCTCTCCTGAAACCAGCTTGCATTTCTGGAAGTTCTTTGTCAATATACTGCTGCAGCCATTTTTGAATTATCTTTAGCAAGATTGTACTTATGTGCAATATTAATGATATTGTTCGGTACTTTCCACATTCTGTGGGATCACTTTTCTTTGGAATGGGTACAAACATGGATCTCTTCCAGTCAGTTAGAACAGGTAGCAGTCCTCCAAATCTCTTCGCATGGCCAAGTGAGTGCCTCCAGTGGGGCATCCGTTTGTTGAAACATCTCCATGGCTATTCCATCAATTCCCGGAGCCTTGTTCTTTGCCAATTCCTTCAGTGCAGCTTCGACTTCTTCCTTCAGTACCATTGGTCCTTGATCATATGCCCCCTCCTGAAAAACATTGACCAGGTCTTTTTGGTACAAGGACTTGGTGTATTCTCTCCATCTTCTTTTGATGCTTCCTACATCATTTAATATTTTGCCCATAGAAACTTGCAATATTGCAACTCGAGCCTTAAATTTTTCCTAAGTTCCTTCAGCTTGAGAAATGTTCTTCCCTTTTGGTTTTCCAATTCCAGGTCATACAAAATAGTATTTTGAATGATCAAGAATTTGGGAATATAAACATACAAGAATTATAAATTTTAGAGACAGAGACTATAATAGCTGTGCTTCTAAAAAAATTGATGTGTCTCCAAAATAAAAAAAATATGAGTTTTCATTTTCAGAAAAATATAATTCAGGCAACTCTATGTGAGATTATAAATTATCATAGAAAACATAATTAATTTAGTCAGAAGGCCCAATATGAACCATTATTTATAAACTAGATATCTTGTTTCAAATGTATACATTTTGTTTGAAAACAAAATTTAAATGAATACAAGTTTTTTGCTATGTTAATTACTAATATTGTTGAAAAACATTTCTCTTGATCAGGTGAAGCATTGCATTGCATTTCTGTTTGCTTCTTATGCTTTGACTTCAGAGTGTGTGGTGGTATTCCTTTAATACCCAAACATGATATTGTTGTTGTTGTTGTTATGTGCTGTCAAGTCAGACCCGACTCATAGAGAACCCTCCTTGGGTTTCCGAGGCAGTATCACTTCGGAAGTAGGATTGCCCAACCTTCCTTCCGAGGAGTGGCTGGTGGGTTTGAACTGCCAGCCTTCTGGTTAGCAGTCAAATGCCTTAGGCACTATGCTACCAGAGCTCCTAATATGATATTAAAAATTCTCAATTATTAAAGACTACATAATGAGGATTCATTTCACATACAATTTCTTTAAGATAAAAATTTCTAGGATACCAGAATGATTACCTTAATAATATTAATATTATTAATAATATTAAAGTCACCTGCAGGGGTCCCAGTTAGGAGAGAGAACCCAGGAATGCCCAAAGCAGCAGGACAGGAGAGCAGAAGAAAAGGGATTAAAAGACAGAAACTGGGACATAGGAGCAGTCAGCTGCAGGGACCCAGGTAAGGGTGGTACGAGAGGTTTCCAAAAGGGAGACAAACTTGTCTGCCGGTTTGTCCTACCATGGTGACATGTTGATGTGAGTTTTGAGGCTGAGCCACTGGTGTTTCAAACCCAGCGGGATGCACATGGTGCACAAGTATCATCCTAGCTTACAGACTGAGACAGACTAGGAAGAAGGAAGAGGTCATGCACTTCTCAAACAATTGGCCAGCGAAAACCTTATGAATAACAAAGAAACACTGTTTGATACATTACCACACAACTTTATGAGTAGTCCGGTTAGGTTAGAAGGCTCTCAAAATAGGACTGGGAAAGAGCTGCATCATCTGAGTAAACACAGCCTTACTCCGATGGATAAGGTGACATTTGCTGATGTGGCACCACTCAAATTGAAGAGAAATAGCTCCAGACATCCATTAATCATCAGAACATGGAATGTACAAAGTATGAATCTAGGAAAATTGTAAGTTGTCAAAAATGAA
>NW_006922283.1:218642-252972 GCF_000298275.1 Orycteropus afer afer
TGAAGAATACAATCTGCAGTATGGATTATGTCTCAATATAAAGAAAACAAAAGTCCTCACAACTGGCCCAAGAGCAGCATCACAATAAATGGAGAGAAGATTGAGGTTGTCAAATAATTCACTTTGCTTGGTTCTACAATCAATGCCAATGGAAGCAGCAGTCAGGACATTAGGCAACATGTAACATTGGGAAGGTCAACCGTGAAGGAACTGTTTCATGTGCTGAGGAGCAAGGATGTCTCCTTGAAGACTAAGGTGTGCCTGACACCTTATATTCCAATGATATTTCCAATCGCCTCATATGCATGTGAGAGCTGGACAATGAATAAGGAAGACTGAGGAAGAGTTGATGCTTTTGAGTTGTGGTGCTGGCGAAGAATGCTGAAAGTACCATGGACTGCTAAAAAAAAGTAACAGATTTGTCCTGGAAGAAGTGCACCCGAATGCTCCTTGGAAGCGAGAATGGCCAGACTTTGTCTCACCTATTTTGGTCATGTTGTCAGAAGGGACCATTCCCTGGAGAAGGATGTCTTGCTTGGTAGGGTGGAGGGTCAACGAAAGAGGGGGAGGCCTTCAACGAGATGGATTGACACAGTGTCTGCGATGATGGGCTCAATATAGCAGGGATCATGGAGCTGGTGCGGGATCCAGCAGGGTTTTGTTCTGCTGTGCATGGGGTTGCTATGAGTCGGAAATGACTCAATGGCACCTAACAACAACAACAAAATTAAAGCTATACTGGAAGCATATGAAAACTAACTTTAGTTATAAATTCTTTATTTTTCTTCTTATTTTAAAAATCACATACATACCAAAAAGAAGCATAACACATATACAAATCATTTAAAGTATCTGTGTACCTGTGTACCTGTGTACCCAATCACACAGGTTGGTTAAGAGACAGAACATTACCAACACCTTGAAAACACTGTTCCCTTTTTGATCACAATGGTTTTCTCCTTTGTACTCGCTTATTATCTTGCCTTCTGTTATCCTTACTTTGCAATATTGCTTTACTACCCATCAATATATAGCACATTAAATATGATTACAAATTCTTTGAAACTCTTACCATAGAGAGGTGGGGTCCATGCTTCCTCCTCTCAAATCGGAATGGACTGTATGACTACTTTGACCAAAGAATCTGGCAAAATTGTACAGGTTTCTGGACCTCTACATCACTCCATATACAAAAATTAACTCAAAATGGATCAAAGACCTACACATAAGAGCAAAAATTATAAAATCCAGTACCCTTGTCCAAAATATTTATTGAGACTCACAAGCCCTTTTATGAAGAGAATTTTCTCCGATGATTATATGAGTTTTCTTTTGCTAATCACCTAGGGTATCTCCAAATTGTCAAATTTATTCTGAATCACCTCCATGTGTCAGAGTAGAGCTGTGCTGCATAGGATATTCAATGGTGGTGCTCTTTTGGAAATAGTTCACCAAGTCTTTCTTTTGGGATGCCTCTGAGTGGGTTTGAACTGCCAATCTTTTAGTAATAGTCATGTGCTTAGCAATTTGCATCTTACAAGGATACCAGAATCTCACCAGTCCTTGACGTGTTAGATAAAGTTGATGGTTTGTACTTTCTTAGATTTCCCTGGAGAAAAACAATTTGGGCTACATTTCTACAGGTGGTGGTGTTGTTATGTGCCATCGAGTCAGACCCAACTCCGAGGCCGTATCTCTATGGAAGTAGATTTCCCAACCTTCCTTCCAAGAAGTAGCTAATGGGTTTGAACCGCCAACCTTCTGGGTAGCAGTCCATGCCTTAGGCACTATGCTATCAGATCTCCTACAGGAGGACCAGTATTTAGTTTACAGCCTTCTGGGAAAAGGTTTTCTTTTTGTTTTCTTTTATATGTTCTCCATTCTAGTCAGTGCTTTACGCAACTCCCTTGTCCTATGGAGAGTTGAAGATATGGGAGCTTTAATTTCTGTTCCTCTTCCCTGTATGAGTAGTCCTTCAGAATCCCAACTTAATGTGAATCTTTGTAGATGTCTATCAAACACCTGATTTTCTACAGACTTTGAAGTCTGTCTCCTTCTTATGCTAGACAGTAAACACAAATAGTCATGATTATTGTTGTTTCTTCTAGAGAGACAAATGCCCAGTGGGCAAAAGTAATTTTACATTCTCTCTTAACTTCTACAGAACTCTGGTGGTGTAGTGCCTAAGGCATTTGACTGTTAACCAGAAGGTTGGTGGTTCAAACCCACCAGTCACTCCTCAGAATGAAGACTGGGCAATCTACTTCTGTAGAGATATTACCTTGGAAACCCAAGGAGGGGATGCTATGAGTCAGACCAGAATCAATGGCAGTGAGGTTTGTTTCTTTTTTGTTTTGTTTCGTTTTCTTAACTTCCAGGGTCCTCACCTTCATGTTGGCCTGATTTTGATCTACGAATCTCTCATCATCTTATCAGCACTTTGGTGTTTTTCAGAAAACACTGATTTTTAAATTTTCATACAGAATTGTTGTTGTTGTTGTTAGCTGTGTTCAGTTGGCCACTAGCTCATGGCAACCCCATGCACAACAGGAAAAGATGGTGTCTGCTTATGAGGTTCACTGGCTGGGAATCAAACACAGTTTTCCCACATGGAAGCTAAGAATTCTACTATCGAAACACCAATACTCCAAAGAATTTTAGTTGTCTCTAAATAAGGATTGGTCTAAGTTATCAAGACTGTCATTTTCAGAAGCTAAAATACCCTCAAAAACATTCTTTTTAAAAGAACACATACAGACACGCACACACAAATTCTCCGTTACCTCTCATTCATTCAAAAATATTCCATGAAATAATATTGATATGTTAAGTTTTATCATCAGTTCCATAGTTGGAAAACTATTCTAAGTATTTGGAATCTTTAATTAGTGGGTTTTCACTAGTAAGATATGCCTAATCTCTTTGAATTCCCAACAGATGTTGGAGAGTGAAAACTTGTGTTTCAAAATAAATGGATGCATTTATAATAAAGTATGGTTCCTCTGATCATTGCATTATGATTTAACTCAGACATTGTCATAATAATTTGACTGAACTATATAGACGTTTCCAGTAGAATTGTAGAGGGATCCCGTTCTTTTCTGTCTATGAGCCTTCTTTGCAGACATTCTAACTTCTCTCATATTAATTCCCAATTGCCATTGATTACAGTTGTCAATTTTTAAAAATTACATATTTATTTCAGACTCTTGTATTGATCATGTATGTGTGTTAGATTAGAAATACCTCTTGTTTTGATTTGCTAGTGCTGCTATAACAGGCATACTCCAAATGTATGACTTTAACAGATAGGGATTTATTCTCTTACAGTTTAGGAGGCTAGAAGTCTGATTTCAAAGTGCCAGCTCTAAAGGCGGGTGAAGGCCCCTCGACCCTGGACTTCAGCTCCGCCTCTTGTTCCTAGCCCACTGGAGCTGGAGGCATCTCTTCACTCAGGTAGCATGCTGACTGCTGAGACTGACAAACCCAAGGTCAACAAGTAAAATGGCATAGTCTCAAGATTATCCAGCAATGGGACAGACCACTAGTTCAAGGTCAGAAACAGTCCCAAGATCTGAAGGCAACATGGCAGGCTGCTGAGTGAACACTTGGCTACATGCAGAATCCAAGCATGCAAAAAAGCTCAGAGATAGTTCTCAAAATTTCTTATATACTGGAGGCAGACCACATCCCTAAGGCAGCTACTCAGCTGCTCCAGTAGATTTCACCATGGAGCTGATGACCAGTCTCATCCTGGGGAATAACTACATCCAGCTGCCTGGACATTCAAACCTAAGCCCATTCAGGTTAACACATAATCTTAACTACCACACCTTCATGAACTAGAAAGGCTCTCTCCCTGGGAAGATTGAATTCATTTTCTAATGTGTAGGAAGAGACCATCTCCTGGGTGATCTAAATTGCTTTATTCATTTTGATCATTAATATAGTGGTATATGTCATAGCTTTTAGATCATTAATTAATTAGTATTCATATTTTATGAGTAATTGACATGTGATAGTTCCAATCTATATATTAGCAGGTTGCAGAAAAGAATCAGACATATTCCTGCCTTCAATGAGCTCATAGTCTAGTGCTTTACAAGTCATATCTAGCCCTTGATTACACTTTTTCCTTTACTTCCCTGCTGTTATTTGCAACAGAAAAATATAAATAAATATTCCTAGGGTAGCCAAGGATTCAGTTATGAATATCTTTCTAATCCATTCACACTACATAAAACATTTATGTGGAATTATTCATCACAAATCATTCTACATTACCTGTTGAAGGAAGCCTAGTATTTATCACTTTTCTCCTAAATGGAGAACAGCTGTGATAAATTAACCCGTTCACCAGAAATCTCATGTTAGGAAAGATTATCGTATACATATTCTCTCAACCATGAGTTTTTTCCCTCTATGAATAACATTCCTCTACCCCTACCTGTTCCTTTGAGTATGGCTAGTTCACTTAATTTCCTTCTATCTCTGTCAGGCACACTAGAGACTAGAGACCAGATGTGGCAATATTTAGATGGTAATTTTTTTTTTAAAGAATAATTTACTCAGAAACAGCACAGTCAGCAACAGAACACTTAATTACAAGGTCCACATTAAGAACCATATGCAGAGCCTACATCCCCTGTTTATGGAATCAATTAATGCAAATTTCATACCATCAAATTCTCATACCATCAAATATTCAGTCTCAGAATTCACTTCCTCTGCTCTGCTTCCACAATAGCTAATCAAAATTTTGATTATAATTTGGTTCCCCAACTAGATTTCTTTATTTTGATAGAATAAAATGACTAACAAAAGGGCTTCCAGGTACTTTAGTAATTTCTCATTGTTAACTGACATTTTGACAAATTCAAATATTTGAGGCTGCTAAGCTATGGCTCAAACATTGTACCATTGTGATTTCACACACACACACACACACACACACACACACATTCATATCATGCTGGTGGCCAGGTAACCTGCCAACTACTGTCCCACCCCTACCTCCTTCAAGCCATAATACTCAATTTCTTTGTCTATGTCTTCTGTAGCATAGTACATAAGGCACTTAACTGCTAACCAGAAGGCTAGTGGTTCAAACCCACCAGCCACTCCTTGGAAGGAAGATGGGGCAATGTACTTCCATAGTGATACTGCCTTGGAAACCCAAGGAAGGGTTGCTATGAGTCGGGTCCAACTCGACAGCACATAACAACAACAACGTCTTTTGTATATACATGGATTGGTCATTTGCAATATAGCTTGTTTTATAAATTCATGTTTCTTCTCTTTGGTCGTTAATCCTGGTTTTCTCTTTTCTTTTAGGAAACAGAAAGCAAACCAGATATTTTAAGAAGAAAGGAATATAATACAATAAGATAAGTGCCTAAAAATATTGGAAAAGTCTGGGAGATCCATATAGCGTACCATAACAGGAATGAGTCTGAAACTGTACAGAATTGACCTGCTCAAGAAAGCTACTACTGTCAAATTAGGAAATCAGGAAAGTGGGAAATCTGGAAACTTGCTAAAAATGCTCAGGTAAAACACATGATGCCAGCTGAAATCCATTAAATGGGGAAGAGAATGTCTGTTTAATAAATGGTGCTGGCAAAATTGGATATCCATTGGCAGAAAAATGAAACAAGATCTGTACCTCACACCATACACAAAAACTAACTCCAGATGGATCAACGGCATAAATGTGAAACCTAAAACTATAAAGTTCTCAAGGAAAAACCAGGAGCAAATTTAGGGGCCCTAATATATGGCATAAATAGGGTATCAAGCACAACCCAAAATGTACAAACAGCAGAAGAGAAACTAGATGAATGAAACCTTCTAAAATTTAATTTTTTGTGTGCTTCTAAAGATTTCTCCAAAAGAATCAAAAGAGAACCTACAGATTGGGAAAATATATTTGGTAATGACATTATCTGACAAGGGACTTATATCTAAAATTTATGGAAAACTCCAACACCTCAATAACAAAAAGACAAACAATCCAATTAAAAAATGGGCAGAAGACATGAACAGAAACTTCACCAAAGAGGATATTCAGGCGACCAACAAACATATGAAGAAATGCTCATGATCATTAGCCATTAGAGAGATGCAAATCAAAACAACAATGAAATGAGATACCATCTTGCCCCAGCACTACTAGCAAAGTTCAACAAGACAGAAAATAACAAATGCTGGCAAGGATGTGGAGAGATTGGGACTTTCATATACTGCTGGTGGCACTGTCAAATGATACGACCACTATGGAAAGCAGTATGGCAATTCCTTCAAAAGTTGGAATTAGAAATACCATTTGACCAGCTGTTCCATTACTAGGTATATATCCTAAAGAAGTGAAAGCCAGGACAAGAACAGATATATGCACACTCATGTTCATCGCAGCACTATTTACAATAGCCAAAAGATGGAAACAACCTAGGTGTCCATCAACTGAAGAACAGATAACCAAACTATGGTACATACACACAATGGAATACTATGCAACCCTAGAATAACGTAGAATCTTCAAAACACCGCATAATGTGGATGAACTTGGAAGACATTATGCTGAGTGAAATAAGTCAATCACAGAAGGACAAATATTGTATTAGTCTTTTATTGTAGATAGTCAAGGAAAGGTTTATATATGGAAGTAAATTCTCTTTGTTGGTTGTCAGGGGTGGGAGGGGAAGGGAGGAAACATTGTCAGATAGGTGGAGAGAAGGGCAGTGTTCCAAATGTGAGTGATCAATATGGTGTCACTGAGGAAGAGGAAGCCATACAGAGGTGCATGGGAGGTACAGACAACAAAGATGAACCCTTTGCACATACAGCCCTGTGTTCTCAGTGAAGGCAAACATAGATACATGGGTGGACAGGCTGAACTATTAGGTATGTATATGCAGGGGGGAGTATGCCCAAGACTACATATAGGGTTGGCAGAAAATGTTTCTATAAGTGTATTTGTATGTTCCTTAAGAATTCCCAGGTATATAGTAGAGCTGACAAGGGACAATGCTGTAGTCACTTCTTGGCCACAGCCAGCTACCCAGAGGGAGTGAGTAGTTGGACCTGTGGGCTTGGGATGATAGGTGCAGAAGACATCAAGCTCAATTGGCGTTACATACTACACAAAACATTGTTCCACGTCCTACTTTGGTGAGTAGCGACTGGGATCTTAAAAGCTTGTTAGCAGCCATCTAGATGCAATGACGGGTCTCTCCTCGTCCAGAGCAAAGAAGAATGAAGAAAACCAAAGATTCATGGAAACAACTAGTCCTAGCGACTGGTACACCATGCAATCCACAACCTATATGATTATGAGACCAGAAGAACTAGATGGTGCCCAGTGCCACTGTCAACCACTCGGAGGGGGATAGATGTAGGAGATCCTGGATAGAGAGGGAGAACAATGTGGAACAGAACTCAAAATCATTTGGAAATTTTTTTAAAATAGGGGGACCAGTTTTGCTGGTCTGATAGAGCCTGGTGGAACCACTGAGACTATGGCTTGTAGATGCCCTTTAGGTCTGGAATTGAACGCACTCCTCTGGCTTCCAACCAAATGAAAGACAGGAATAGGAGGTGAACATTTACATTAGGTAGATACACTTCTTGGAGAGGAAAATCATGGGAGAATATAAGGGCTGTGTATGCACAGGGAGACAGCTCAGGGGCAGGAGTGCATGGAGAGAAGGACACAGGGAAGAAATAACTACAGGGAGGAAGTAGGAGCGGAGTTGTTGCATTGTGGTAAATTGTAGTCAATGCCATGAGACAAAGCATATGTGAGCTGATATATGGAAAATGGAAAATGGAAAATGAATTTGTTCTGTAAACTTTGACCCAAATCACAATTTAAAAACAAACAAACAGTGCCATAGCTATGATCCAGGGGCCAGGACACTGGGCTCCAAATGCCACCACTACTGCAACCTCCTCTCAACACCCATTAAGGAGACCAGAAATGTGGTGCTTGTCCTAATTGCCCATTGCTATTAAAAAACTAAACAAAACAAGCAAACAAATACAAAAGTTTCCACAACTGCTCTTGCCAGCAGAAAATTAACTAAAACCAGAAGGAAGAAGTCCTCCTACTCAATTCTGCCTTCATAATTTCACTTTAGGGTCATTTGTTTGGTGGAAACTGTTTTTCACCCAGAATACTGGCAATGTAGGTCTTTGTGTTTTGTTGTTGTTGTTTTGTTTTTCAACTTTCCAGTCTATGCAAGATAAAAAGGAATTGTAGATGTAGCTATGTAGATAGGAAAGAAAATTGAGTGTCAATGGACCATATCCAACATATTTTATCTTCTCATATTCCTATAAAATTAATACTAGTTATATGCAAGGGATGGTATGTTGCATATATCCTACTGTGCATGCACTTTCTTACTGCACGTGTATGTATGTATAAACCAAATGGATATGCTAAAAAAATGTACAGTGAATTTGGTATAATTTTATTTAATGTAATGTACTGTGTGAGATCCTGTGTACCGTACCATAGTATGCTACAGTGAATGATTCAGTGTGTAATGTGTGTGTCATTGAACATCCTTAGGTTATATGGTAGAGAACTGGCAGGATGAGTCCCAATGGAAATAGTCTACTTAGCCCTTGGTGTCATGTAAGAAGGGTACATTTATTTGACTTCTTACATCCTTACATTTACTTTAACAAGATGTTGACCCTTAAAATTTGCTGCTCTTTTCCTTTCTAATCCTTTATATACTTTTCTTATTTAAGTATATAGTCACTTTTACGTAGCTTCAGTTATTTCTTCCAAAATATCCGAATGCAGTTATCTTCCTCTTTTCCAGGTCATATAGAGAACCACAGAGTAAAAAATGTGCATTCAGAGAAGAATGAAAACTCATTAGCCAAGCTTTCTCCACCTTCCTCCAAAAGGCTTCAGTGACTTTTGTAACACCCCTAACGTCATTTATCTATAGGATGGCTCTTGATAGCTTTGTGCAAGTTTTTTAAAGTTCAGCCAAGCCAGCTGCATGATCAACGCAAAGACAATAGCTCCCACACACCGGGTTACATGGATTAAAGAACCCGATCCATCAGTAAATCTGCCAGATGGCAGTGGAAGAAAGCTTGTAACTCTCTCACTTTCATTTCAACAGCAGCAAACAATGTTCAGTGTTTAAAATAAACTCTTCCAGATGAGCTAAAGATAAACTCTGAGGTGGGTGGACTTGAGCTTGCTAGGCTGCAGCTCTGAAGTGTTTGATTACATTAACACAAAACCCCTGGATAGAACCCGCTTTTGTCAACAAAATGCTTAGACTCGAACACCTACTACATGAAACCATTTCCTGTGCTTTCATGTACTGGTGGCCGAAACTTGCTTTGCTTTTTTCACAAACTAATACTGATTATGCATTCCTCTAAACTCAGCATGTCCTCAAACCATGCGTACAATTTCAAGATATACCTAAAATGCCAACACTATAAATCTGCACAGATAAAATCTCTTGAATCCATTTACAACTTTAAATACTACTTATTCATTCACTTTACTGCTACATGTACAGGGACCCCATTCTGAAAATTCAAATCATGCAGTCTCTCATAATAGCAAAAGGGGGCCATTAGAACAATTAATAACCAATAGCTGGATAAGTAACTAGATTAGTGGGGTACACCAGAAAAAAACAAAACAAAAACAGTTCTGGGTACAAATATTTACTTAAGTCAGAATTTGTAAAGGGAGTTAGGAATTGGTGTTTTTGTTTGTTTATTTGTTCGTTTATTAAAGACTAAATTTAGGACAGACCAGTTTGGAATATATCACATGCAACATGCCAAATTCCCAAGATAAAATGTTTTTTGTTGTTATTGTTTTTAGGTGCCATCGAGTCGTCTCCAACTCATAGTGACCATAAGTACAACAGGATGAAATGCTGCCTGGTTCTGTGCCAACCTCACAATCCTTGCTATACCTGAGCCCAGCCTTGCAGCCACTGTGTCAGTCTATCTCGTTGAGGGCCTTCCCCTTTTTCGCTGACCTTCCACCTTCCCAGGCATGATATCCTTCTCCATGGAATGGTCCCTTTTGACATGACCAAAGTAGTATTGGGTATTCAGGAATTTACTATTCAACACAGTAGGAACTTTCTCTGAGGCGGTAAAGAGCAAGCAGACGACTGATGAGTAAATTAAATCTCTGAAATCTCAATAGCATACTGCAAGTGTCCTCAGGATCAATTATATCAAATAATTAATTCAGTCTTTTGGGACATTTTGAAAAATAAAACAGACTCTCAAACTTAAGATTAGCATTGTGTTGAAAAAATTGACTCATTACCCTGTACACATTTATTGCCTGTCCCTCCAAACTGAAAATCTTCTGATATCTCAGTGACAGCTCTATTTTATACAATAGAAGCCCTTTTATTTGGAATTAGTTAGTTACAGGAAAAAGTTTATTAAAGAATGAAATAATAAAAAATAAATACATTAATTAATTAATTTTTATTTGAATTAAAAACATATAACATGCTTATTGGTTATAAGGCTTACAGTTTAACTACTATTTTTTGTTTTTTGAGATTGGGTCCACTTGGAATTCCACATTAGTCTTTTATTTGCATTATATCTACTTAAAAAGGATAGTCTATGAATTGCAAGGGATCTCGGGTAGCACAGTGCCTAAGGCACTTGACTGCTAACCAGAAGGCTGGTGGTTCAAACCCACCAGCCACTCCTCAAAAGGAAGGCTGCACGATCTACTTCCATAGTGATACCGTCTCAGAAACCCAAGGAGGGGTCGCTTTGAGTTGGTCTGCTCCATGGCATATATAACAACATGAATTGCAGTTTTTGTATCTTTAAAAATGGAGTCAGAGTTTAAAACCACATGCAAAGCAGTAAATGCAGACTCCTTGTAGATTTTTATATTTATTTGCAGCATTTAATAGTTGTTTTAAAACTTTGTTGTTGTTGTTGTTGCTATGTGCCATCGAGTAGGCCCCAACTCATAGCAACCCCTCCTTGGGTTGCCCAGTATCACTATGGAAGTAGATTGCCCAACTTTCCTTCTGACGGGTGGCTGGTGGGTTTGAACCGCCAACCTGAACAGCAAATTCCTAGTGATTTGCTTTTACATTTTTCAAAGCAGTCAGCTTACTTTTCATAGAAATTCCCTTTCATTCATTTTATTATCATTACTATCTTATATTATGATTAATAACAAGCACAGCTAGTACATGTATACAGAGGCTTGGTTGGGTTTTCTTTATTGCCTCCTTTATCCCCAGAGCCTAAAATAATGCTTGCTAGGTAGTGATACTGCCTTGGAAACCCAAGGAGGGGTCGCCATGAGTCAGGTACTACTCGAGGGCACATAACAACAACAACAACAAGGTAGCAGGCACTCAGTAAATATTTGTGAAATGAATAGATGAATGACACACAGCTTACTCTTCCTAAGTATATAATAGAACCAGAGGGAGCTATGCTAAAGTGTGGCCTATCGGCCTTGAGCATTCACATAATATGGGCATCAGTGTGTTTTAAAAAAAAAAAGCATGGAGGGAAATTTCTTTGTTGGTTACCAGGGAAGGGGGGAGGGGAGAATTAATTATTATAGCACGTCTGTTGGATGGTGGTTGGTTAATAGTGCTTTCTCTGTACTTTGATTAAACATCAATCTTAGCAAAACTTCCTTATTGTCTGTATAACAACAGAGCACTCCTCTAACTTCCTCTGGGAAAAACTACCTAACTCCACATTAACTTGTAACTAATTCAACTCTCCATTAAAATTATTGCTAACCAGGGATTTCCAATGGCTCCTTCCAGTTTGACCCCCTGCTGAGAATTTGTATTTCCACCCCTGATATACTGAACTAGAATCACTCACTGATCTTGTTAAAATGGAGAGTCTGATTCAATATATCTAGGGTGGGGGGAAAAAAAAAATCCTCAGCAGGGGGTGCAAACCAGAATGAACCGGTTTAAAGCCCTCTTGGAAATATCTGAAGCTCTCTGTGGGAGCCAAGCTCCTGAAGGGTGATTAGTAACATATTCTCTCTTCAGTGTGTCTTAGGACATTTGGAATCCATTAAATATTCAAATCTAGTTTCTTTCAGATCTCTGGCCAGACCCAGCAGGTTTGTTGGGGGAAGCGTTGAAGGCAGATAACTACTATTCCTTACACTTAAAATCTATAGCTGGAGATAGATTTTAAAAAATATAATTCCAAGGCTTCCTGGATCTACAACAAATCGTCATTAAATTAGAAATGATATTGATAAACAACAGACTTATTAAGAAATAGTAAACAGAGTATACAGGAGAATTACTACCATAAATGGTATGTTAAAGACAAACAAGTAAGTACATTGTTTCCAATTATGAAAGATGCTATCAACTAGCCTTGGACTTAGAAGACGGTACTAATTGTATAAATACAATGTTGTTGTTGTTACTGCAGTTGAGTGGCCCCGACTCATAGCGACCCCCCCCTTGGGTTTCCGAAGCAGTATCACTACAGAAGTGGATTGCCCAACCTTCCTTCTGAGGAGTGACTGGTGGGTTTGAACCGCCAGCCTTCTGGTTAGCAGTCAAGTGCCCTAGGCACCATGCTACCAGGGCTCCTATAAATAGAACGGCCCAAGAATAAGGATACTGTTTACATATTGTAAAGAATTAAAAAAATAAAAAAAATTTAATTAAAAAGAAGAAATAATGGAGAAAATGTAGCCCACAAACCATTAAATACTTACAATCTGGTACTTTACAAAAATAATTGTAAAGTTGACCCTTGGTTTAAAATTATGTTTTTATCATACGTGCTCACCTAACCATTATGAAGGAGCCTGGATGGTACAAATGGTTTGTGACTGGCTAAACCTAAAGGTTGGTGGTTTGAACCCACCTAGGAGCTCTGGTAGCATAGTGGCTAAAGCACTTGACTGCTAGCCAGAAGGCTGGCGGTTCAAACCCACCAGCCACTTCTTGGAAGGAAGGTTGGGCAATCCTACTTCTGTAGTGATACTGCCTGGGAAACCCAAGGAGGGGTCGCTATGAGTCGGGCCAACTGAACGGCAAACAACAACAACAACAAGTGGCTCTGATGGCGTAGTGCCTAAGGCACTTGACTGCTAACCAGAAGGCTGGCGGTTCGAACCCCCCAGCCACTCCTGGGAAGGAAGGTTGGGCAATCTACTTTCGTAGTGATACCGACTCCGAAGCCCAAGGAGGGGTCGCTACGGATTGGATCCGACTCCATAGCAGTGTGTTGCGTTGCATTACTGGCTCCTTGGAAGAAAAGGCCTTGTAAACTGCTCCATAAAGATTATAGCCAAGAAAACCCTAGGAACGGTTCTACTCCGTAATTCATAGGGTCACCATGAGTCGGGGGCCAACTTGACAGCGGCTAACAACAATCATTACTAATTACTATTACTATTAATAGCAGTACTTAGGTGCATCAGGGAAGGGGGGATGGATGAGTCCCAAATGTGCCAGACACTCTGCTGCACATTTTACTTACTGTCACTTTTATTCCTAGAGCAGTCCTTTAAAGGAGACATTCATATCTCAGCGATGGAGATGAAAAACTTAAGCACAGTGCGATTAAGTAACTTGCCAAGGACACATAATGAGTTAAGTAAGCAGTGGAGTTGTTAATAAAACTCAATGTAGTTGTGTTTTTCAGCAATGAAAGCCCTTTCCAATTAAATATTATTCAACCAAACAAAACCCACTGCCATCAATTCTGACTCACCAACTCTCTAGGACAGAGAGGAACTGCCCCATAGTGTTTTCAAGGCTGTGAATCTTTACAGATTAATCTTTAATTTATTAAATCTTTCTTTATAGAAGCAGACTGCCACATCTTGCTCCTGTGGAACGCCTGGTGTATTCAAATCGCTGACCTCTGTTTGTAGCTGAGTGCTTTAACCACTGAACCACAAAGGTTCCTAAATGTTACTTAGCACCCCTCTATATAAAATAACTACTCTAAGAGAAGTTGGGGCAGTGGGCCCAACATTCTCACCCCTTCTCAGAACACCTTGCTTGAAATAGAAGTCACTTTCTCAGAAAAAGGAAGCCAAGAACCAGCCTGGAAAATAAGTTTTCAACTCATTTATTCCTAACATAGGAGCTCTGGTGGCATAGTTTCTAAGGCATTTGACTGCTAACCAGAAGGCTGTTGGTTCAAACCCACCAGCCATTCTTCAGAAGGAAGGTTGGGCAATCTACTTCGGTAGTGATACTGCCTTGGAAAGCCAAGGAAGGGTCGCTATGCGACCAAGGAGGATCTGACTCGACAGCAGTGAGTTTGGTTTTGGCTATTCCATAACATAGTGTATTTCAGGTTTCCCTCTAACAATATTTTGCTGAGGGTAAGTATCCAAACAACAGTTGCCACTCATTCATTTCTTTGCCTAGATAAATAGTTAGATGTGAGTCAGCAGACGGGAGAAATAGAGGAAAAGGTTTGAAAAAATTTCTTTAAATAAAATCTGATTTGTTATACTATAGCTATTAGTCCTCTCCTCAATTCCATAAAGCACTGGGGTGGGAAGGACATCTTCCAAATGGCATCTCATTTTACCTTAATAGTGGGTGTTTCCAGATGAGTTTCTAGGTTTTCACCATGATAAATTAATATATCCTACTTTATTATGGTGCCACAAACAAGTACTCTGAAAGGTTCAACTCTTAAAAAAGACCAAAATCCCCAGAAAAGCATCAAGTATCAAAATGAAGCCAGAAAAGATGATATTAAATGAAAAAAAGAAAAAGAAAGAGCTCCTTTTTAATGAAGTCAAGGTGTAGGACAGATTTATTAGCTTCCATTTTTCCAAGTTGCATTCTAGTACATTTCCTGCCCATATTTCTAAGTTCAGCAGGTCTTTCTGTAGAATTACTTTCTAAAAAAAAGGTTCAAAGAAAATGATGCAGCTATACCTACTACACCTGGTGTGACACACCTGTGATGATACAAACATTGTTTCTTATATTCACAACCCAATGCTTTAACAGAAAACAGACCAACTGTATGGTCTGCTCAGATCTTGCCATTATTGAAAATAACTAATATTGGAACTAGGTATTATACATGTATTTTAAAATAATAACCAATCAAGGACTAGCTCTGATCAAAAGGATCAGTAAAATCAGTGTACTGTATCTTTTACTGTTATAATTCCTTTTCCTAAAATTAGGATATGGCTAAAACAAATAATTAACAGTATTAAGTAGGTAATTTTGTTTCTATAGCACAGATTCCCACAATAAATCTAGACTCAATTACTTTAATGCACCCTATTCATTATTTATAGGAGCTCTGGTAGCATAGTGGCTAAGGCACTTGACTGCTAACCAGAAGGCTGGCGGTTCAAGCCCACCAGCCTCCTCGAAAGGAAGGTTGGGCAATCTACTTTCGTAGTGATGTTGTTGTTGTTATGTGCTGTGGAGTTGACCCCGACTCATAGTGACCCCTCTTGGGTTTCCGAGGCAGTATCACTACGGAAGTAGATTGCCCAAACTTCCTTCCGAGGAGTGGCTGGTGGGTTTGAACCGCCAGCCTTCTGGTTAGCAGTCAAGTACCTTAGGCACTATACCACCAGAGCTCCTTCGTAGTAATACCGCCTGGAAAACCCAAGAAGGGGTCACTATGAGTAAGATCCGACTCCACGGCAGTGGATTTTGTTTTTTCCATTCATTATTTATTAGATGTCTATGGTGTACCAGATACTTGATTCTAGAAGGAAGAAAATTAGTAAAACAGTTCCTTTTCCTGAAGAATTCTAATTATCTAACCATGTACTAAACTCCTAGTAAAGCTACCAATATAGTTACCAGTGGAAACAAAGTAGAAAGAGAATTAGTTTTGCCTACAGGGATTGGAGAAAGGATGATACTTCAGAGTAAATTTAAAGGGTAAATAGAATTCCCAGTGAAGGGAAGAAGGGCATTCCAGACTGGAAGAACAATATAACCAAAGGCCAAGAGAGGCGAGTGAGTGGGTGACTAGTCTATACTGAAAGCCAGGTTACAATATGGAATGACTAGTGTTGTGCTGCCCAACATACAAGTCATTAGCCACATGTGCTTATTTAAATTCAAATTAACATTAAATAGAATTAGAAATTCAGTTCCTCAGTCACACTAATCATATTTTAAGTCTCAATTACCACATGTCTAGTGTTTACCATATTGGTCAGCATAGACAGAATTATTTCCATCATTGCAGAAAGTTCTACTGGACAGTGCTAAATATGGGTGCAAGGTAAGCCTGTGGCCAGTTCATAGTCTCAAACATATATCAGAGTTTAAACTTTAATCTAAGTAGAAGTGATTTATAAATTAAAAAAAAAATTTCCTTCAACAACAGCCTTGGGGAACACTACCCCAATAGCAGTGCTATGGCCTGTTTTAGCCATTCAGCTTCTACATTAGGGTAAAAGATTTAATTTGAAGAAAGAACCTTCTGTTATGGGCAATGGGAAACCACCACATTTTTTAAGCAGGTTAGTAACACAATTTGATTTGGGCTTTATATATTACCACCCAAAACAGTACATAAGATATATGAGAAGAGACTAGAGATACCAAGATCAATAGAGAGAAATGATGGGGAGATGATAAAAGACTGCATATGGTGAAGCTTAGAAAGAAATACACAATTAAGAATATGCACCAATAAATTTATTCTACATAAGAATTGTGTGCACACGCTAGGCATATTTATCCACACAAAAGTCAATATTATTGTTAATACTATTTAAAACTTTGGCCATGAAACTCAAAGATGTATCAAAAACTTCTCAAGGTATCATTTGTCAGTTACTGAGTTTCTCTATTTGTAATCCATGCTTGCCCAATTATAATTTTTATAACACTCTATAATTGTATTATTTATACTTTATGACCTGCTGGTTGAAATTTTAGGCCCTCCAAAATAATAATTGTTCAATAACTTCAAAATATTCACATGTAACTCTTAGCACTACTATATAGTAAAACTGAAGTTGTTTTTTCAAGTAGCAAGTGATCAAGCCATACCACTCCAGGTCAAGGATACAATTCACATTCAGTTTTATAAACAAACAAAACTCTCTTTTACCTCTTGTCTCTATTTTAATATGCCAACCATCACCTCACTGATATCCCAGAGTTTTCTTGCAACAGACTCATCCATAGCTTTGGGCAATAGTTCTTCCTCTTTACAATCCCCAAAGTACTTTCCTGACACGCCTTCTACCTCAGGTGAAGAGGCTAAATAAATAGAAGTCTGGGCACCTTCTACTGGAGTTTTGAAAAAGGCCCATGACACCAAATTGAAAAGTGGTTTGACCAGCAGTGGAATGTTTATGTGCCTCCCAAGATTAGTTCGTACAATACCAGGATGTAATACATTGACAGTAACGTTTGTACCCTCTAAGCGCCGGGCTAGTTCTCTGGTAAAAAGAATGTTAGCTAGTTTACTCCGACTATAACAAAAACTTCTATTATAGCTTTGTTCACTGTTCAGATCTTCAAAGTTGATGTCTCCATATTTATAAAGTTTGGAAGAAACCACCACAATCCTGCTTGGAGCTGAACTTTTGAGGAGTCCAAGAAGAAGATTGGTGAGTAGGAAGTGCCCAAGATGGTTCACTCCAAATTGCATCTCAAAGCCATCTTCAGTCTTCATATAAGGGCACTGGAAGATCCCTGCGTTATTGATCAAGACATCCAGCCTTGGCTCTTCCTTTACATGTCAAAGAGAGAGTAGCAGAATTATAAACACAGGCCTTAAACTACTTGTTCTGTTCATGATAAATACGTTTCAATAAAAAAGGAACTGCAGATTAAGAGTTTTCAATTTCATCTGTTAGCTTATGAATCAGAGAACTATTTGGAACATTAGCAATTTCATTTTTAATTAGTGGAGGAAGGGATTCCTTTGTAGGCTGTTTCTGAAATAAATACTAATATTTATGATATTAATGACCGCATATTCAACAGCTTCTTTTTCTCACTCATTAAAATGATACGCAGAAAGATACATATCCATAGAAATGTGCCAGTAGGAGATTTAGATATTGAATCTAAGCCTTTATTTCTGATCTTATGCTTTTATAACTTACGGATATTAACTAATATATATATTTTATTTCACTAGAAAGTTGACTATCTGATCAGTACCAGGATCTTTCTTAAAACAGAGGTACAGTTAATTTTGAGCAGGTATATGTTAGGCCGAAGCAAACCCAAGCCACCAACATTTCAGTTAGCAGCTTCCTCCGGGTGTCAAGCCCTGATGAGACAGCCTGATAAGACAACGGAAGTGACAGAACTCGCCCAGACTGGAAAGTCCCATGCAGTAGCAAACTTCCTCTTGTGAAGCCCCCTCATGCTAATTAAGTGCAGACCCATGCTAACAGCTAATTGGACCCCACTATTTCCTTAGTGTCCCCGCTTAGGTCCTCCACAAGACTATAAACCCTCCCCTCCCCAGCCAGGTGGTGCGACTTCCCAGGCCCCTCTCAGGGACCCGTGAACCTTGCCCGGGCCCCTCTCCGGGACCCGTAAACCTCACCCGGAAACTCAGAATAAAAACTTCTCTTTAACCTCACTTTTGTGCGTCCTCTTTTCCTTACTGTGGCCTTAAAGTATACTCCTCTTAATTCCAGATTTCTCCTTTTAAATTCAGGTAAACTATGAAAATATCAATTTGGGAATTATCATATAAATATTCAGATCACAATAAATGCATCTGTGATAAAATTTATAAAAAAAAGTCTTGAAAACTACTAAAATTCTATTAAATGTCTGAGTTTTCAACAATCGAGAAAAAATGAATTAAAAAAAAAAAAAAAGATTTGCTTGCTTCACAAGGGCCTGGCCTTGTGCTAAGTGCTTTTTGCATGTTACCTCATCTACTACTCCCAACAGCTCTCTAAGAAAACTAAAATACAGAAGGCAGATGAATTGCCAGTGTCACAGAGCTTGTTGTTGTTGTTGTTAAGTGCCGTCGAGTCGTTTCCAACTAATAGCGACCCCATGCACAGCAGAACAAAACACTGCCCGATCCTGCGCCAGCCCCACAATCCCTGCTATACTTGATCCCATCATCGCAGCCACTGTATCAATCCATCTCGTTGAAGGCCTCCCCCTCTTTCGTTGACCCTCCACCCTACCAAGCATGACATCCTTCTCCAGGGAATGGTCCCTTCTTACAACATGACCAAAATAGGTGAGACGAAGTCTGGCCATTCTTGCTTCCAAGGAGCATTCTGGCTGCACCTCCTCCAGAGCTTACAAGTGGCAAAACAAAAGCCTGAAGATGAAATTTTTGATACCAATGTTGCTTCTGTTGATGACTAAACCACCCTGCCTCTCTAATTGGGATTTTTAAACCATTGCTCAAGAGTCCCTGTGACCTAGAGTTGAGATACAAGAGAAGGCAGGTCTACACTGTTTATTTCCAGAGCTACTAGCTCTGGTAGCATAGTGCCTAAGGCACTTGATTGCTAACCGGAAGGCTGGTGGTTCAAATCCACCAGCCACTCCTCAGAAGGATGGTTGGGCAATCTACTTCCACAGTGATACTGCCTCGGAAACCCAAGGAGGGGTCACTATGAGTTGAGTCCGACTAGACGGCACATAACAACAACAACAACAACAACTAGTATCAAACCCAAAACCAAACTCACTGTCATGGAGTTGGATCTGACTCACAGCAACCCCTCCTTGGGTTTTCGAAGCAGTATCACTATGGAAATAGATTGCCCAACCTTAGTTCCAAGGAGTGGCTGGTGGGTTTGAACTCCCAATCCTCTGGTTAGCAGACAAATGCCTTAGGCACTACGCCACATGAGCTCCCAAGTAGCAACACTGGGGCAAAGTTAAGAATGCTTTTTCTGCTATTCTTTCAGGGTTAAGGGCACCATGGGGAATGAGCCTGTTCAAGTCATTTACTTTAAAATGGGGCAAGTAATAGAGAACTGAGTCTGAGTTGCAAACTAAGACAGAAGAAAATATCATAAATAATTCAAATAAATAATAAGAAAAATTATTTCTAAATCGGTAATATGAAAATTTGAGAAAACAACTCAGTTGACCCCAAATACTGTGTCTCACATTAACAACAAAGGAGCCTAACGGGGGGCGGGGGGGGGGGATAAGTGATTAGCAACAAATACTTTTAACCTCTACATTGCCTCTAGAGTTCAAAGTCTTTTCCCCCTTATATGAAAACAACCTCTTGCAGCCTTCAAGGGGCCTCCTATTAAAGAGTTCTGTAGAACAGAATTTTGCACTTTTGACCACATACCCCTGCATCTTTCCAGATTACAGTGCTAAAATATAGACTGTCCTAAAGTCTTTTCGTTGCCTAAATCATGTAAATTGGCCTTCTTTAGCCCTTTCCTGGCTCCTCTCTTGATGGACAGAGAAAGAGAAATGTGCCACATGTTCCAGGTGTGAAGATACAGTGATGACCCACGATTAAATTAATTTGAGGTCAAATTTCAAATTTCACTGGCTCTTCTGCCAAGTATAAATGAAAAGAAAAATGTGTTAAATCTTACAACTGTTATCAAAGCCTACCTGTCAGAGGATTAACTATTTCTCATTCTGTCTGTCTAAGCACCTGTAGCTTTTCCAACAGTCAACTTCAAAAAAAAAAAACCAAGAGTTCACTCGTGGGGGAAAGAAAGGAGTGTTCTTTTTCACTAATCCTTTGGAATCATTTCCTGAATTAATCATTTCTGAACCATCATTCTTTTCTGGGCTTGTGTTATTTTAAGAGTTTATCATTTACTATTTTTTAAAATTCTAGGAGATAAGTAGCATGAATACCAAAAATGCCAACCTGTGGGAAATCTACATTTCTTTTTTTCTTTTCCCCCTTTCTCCTTATAATCACTTAACTTCAGAGTCAGGTGGAACTTGGAAAAATCTTATAACCATGGACAACTTAGTTATCTCCTTATGTAACTGGTTCTGTCCTCTGTAGCCAAAGTAGTATGTTGCCGTTAGGTGCTATTAAGTCAATTTTGACTAACAGTCATCCCATGTGAGCAGAGCAGACTGCCTTATAGGGTTTCCTAGGATGCAATCTTTATGGAGAAGAAAGATTGATTGCCAGGTCTTTCTCCCTTGGACCCACTGGGTAGGTTTGAACCACTGACTTTTCAGTTAGCAACCTAGTTCTTAACTGTTGTACAATCAGGGCTCTTTAAAATAGTATTGTTGTCAGGTGCTGTAGAGTTGGCTCTGACTCATAGTAACCCAATGTAACATAACGAAACACTGCCCGGTTGTGCACCATCCTCATAATCCTTGCTATACCTGACCCCATCGTTGCAGCCACACTGTGCCAATCCATCTCGTTGTGGGTCTTCCCCTTTTTTGCTGACCCTCCACTTTACCAAGCATGTAAGTATTACTAATAAGAAGCATTTCATTATAAAGAAAACCAGAAAACCTAATGCATCCAACATTTTGTATCAGCATTTATTTTCTTAATCTGTTTTCCATAATGAAATACCAGCAATGAAAAGCAAACAAAAAACACCACTGCAGCTCCCAAACTGTGCACCATGTGCCCAAACTCCCAGTGTGTTATGTGATACTTTAAATTTTCAAGGGAAACTGATACTCTACTTGACATCACAAAAACTACAAGTTCTATGTATTTCAGATACATTAGTTGTTCTGTTCCTTCTGATGATATCATATCTTTGTGGAGTTTTCAGTAGTTGCTGTAACAAAAAACAAGTGCCATGCTAAAGATCAATGTGGTGCAGGAAATGAGGGTAGCAGTGATTCCAAGGTTTGAGAAGTCGGCACAGTGACTACCAGGAACGCATATCCCATTAGTAAGTAATTATGCTTATTTAAGAATGAAATACCATTTTTCTTTCAATTATGTGTATTATTTTTTTAAAACAGCTACTAAGTTGTTAGGATACAAATACTAGGTTTTTTAGATCAAATTGCTTAAAAATGAACTGATAGGTATTTCTTTTGGCCTAATGGCACCATGAGAACAAGTACTAATCACTAAGGGTGCCCTAGAGGAGCCCTGGTGGTGCAGTGGTTAAGTGCCTGGCTGCTAACTGAAAGGTCTGTGGTTTGAACCCAGCAGCCACTCCATGGGAGAAAAATGTGGCAATGTGTTTCCATAAAGATTTACAGCCTTAGAAACCCTCTAGGGCAATTCTACTCTGTCCTATAGGTCGCTATGAGTCAGAATTGACTGGATGCAATGGGTTTCATTTGGTTTTTGTAAGGGTAACCTGAACTGAAAAAGTTTGGGAACCTCTAGAATAAGACTCTTATTTCCTATCGGCACTTTCCCCATGCCAGCAAATTTTAAATCTCACTCTTCTGAATGCCCTCTTGGAAGTTATCTCTGCAAAAAGCCCTCCCACCTCAGTCTCAACAGAGGGCATCCTTATGGAACTATCTGTTTATCATCTGTGCAAAGAAGGCCTACCACTGTAATCCAACCCATGCCCCTAACAGTAACTCCCTTTGTTTCTTTTAAGAACCAACATTTGTAAGCAGGAGACAAGAGTACACTGGTTCCTAGCAGACTGGGCACATGGGACATGCACAGAAGACTCCAGCCTGGTCCTAAGACGACCTAGTGATTTATCCCACTGATCATGCTAAGGCTGCCGCTTTAAGAACATGTGATATATGACTGATGTACATGCCCTTAAACCACGCTAAAAATTCCTATGCATGAGATCTAGAATTTCAGTAAGTATGTATAACTTCCTTTCCAAGCCCTATAAAGATTTAACTCATGCTTACCTCTGGTAGTCAAATCTGAGGGATATTCCCCCTACCTCCTTACCTGTTGTTGTTATGTGCCATTGAGTTGTACCCGACTCATAGCGACCCTTCCTTGGGTTTCCGAGGCAGTATCACTACTGAAGTAGATTGCCCCATCTTCCTTCCGAGGAGTGGCTGGTGGGTTTGAACCACCAGTCTTCTGGTTAGCAGTCAAGTGCCTTAGGCACTACGCTACCAGAGCTCCTGACTTCCACACCTAACACTAAGTAAATAAAGCTACTTTCTCTTTCTCAAAGGCTGGTGTCCAGATATTATTCCGTGACTGCTGGACAGTGACCCTCCTTGGGTCACTACTACAACCACCTCACTGCTAAGCAACAATATAGAGTAAGGGTTAAGAGCAAGGGCTTTGGAGACCGACAGACAATGGGGAAGTTACTTGGCCTACCTGTGTTTTCTAATGTTGTAAAATGGGGATATTAATTCCTACCTCAGAGGATTACTGTACGGATTTAATGACAATAATAATAGCCACAGGCACTTTAATTTCATTTAAAGTATCTGAATATTGGCTCAGACCCTGGCACATAATAAACCTTCGATAAATGCTAGACATTATTTTTATCCCTATCCCAGTTAAAAGCATGACCACTGGGACTCTAAACTCCATTCTACTGGGCATCAGCCAGAGTGAGGTTAAGGATGGTACTCCTGGCGGCAACGAGTTGATGTCCTTACCCCAGCAGCAACAATAACATGGATCGTCGTAGGCAAGCAATTTTCTTTAAGTTTTCACAAACTCCGTGAAAGAAGAGATGGCTTAAAAAGACAAACTTCGACACAGGAAATACAATTCAGAGACAAGGTGGATCTATTCCTGGACCGTCCTCTCACAATAAAATAAATTTCAGGAAGTGGCTTATTATTTTCCTTTTAGGACGATTTTTTTCTCAACTCCCTTAGAGAACAGGAGAAGGTCCTCTAAATTTTGTTGATTTTCAAGGGCTGCAAGTCGCAAGCCGCCTCAAAATCATTTGCTTTTGTTTTTCCACTAGCAAGCTCAGTCATATGCAAAGTCACACCCCTGCCTCTCAGGTACCGCCCCTTCCCAGCTTAGACCAGCGCCCACCCAGCCCTTCCGCTTTCCTTTTCTACCCTCCTCTCCAATTCGGTTCCCCAAGCCCACACCTGGAGCATCTCCTGACAGAAAGCGCGCACCGAGCGCAAAGAGGCAAGATCCAACTCTTTGACGACGAGCTCCCCGGCCCCGCGGGCGTCGGGATCTGGCCTAGGGGCCTCGGCCTGGCTAAGCTCGCGGCGGAGCTGACCCGCCGCCTCTTCGGCGCGCGCGCGATCCCGGCAGCCCATGATCACTCGCGCCCCCAGGCGCAGCAGCTCGGCAGCAGTGGCACGGCCCAGGCCGCTGTTCGCCCCCGTGATCAGCACCGTCTTCCCGTGCATGAGGCTGGAGTCCCCACCGCCGTGAAGCCGCTGGACCCTGGACCCCAGGAACCTCCGGGCTGCCAGCCACAGCCCCCCACCCAGTGCGGCCAGTAGGGCCGCCACTGTAGCCACTGCCATGGCCGCCTAGGCCCCGAGGGCCCACCGGTCTCTGTGCTGGAGTCCTGGAAACACCGACTTTGTTAAACTGAAGCTGCCACCTGCACGCGAAGAACTCTGGGACCTGGCCGGTTGTCCCAGCTTGGTGCGGCGTGCAGCATGCTGGGATATGTAGTTCCTTTCTTAAAGCATGCATTCTGATTGGTTAGACGAGTACAGAAGCCCTGATGGCGTAGTGGTTTAGGGATCCTTTGTAACCGAAAGGTCAGCGGTTAAGATTCACCAGCTATTCTGCGGGAGACAGAGGTGGCAGCTTGTTACTCTAAGGATTACATCCTTGAAAACTATGTTGTTGTTGTTGTTATGTGCCGTGGAGTCGTACCGACTCATAGCGACCCCCCCCCCTTGGGTTTCCAAGGCAGTATCACTACGGAAGTAGATTGCCCCATCTTCCTTCCAAGGAGTGATTGGTGGGTTTGAACCACCAGCCTTCTGGTTAGCAGTCAAGTGCCTTAGGCACTACACTACGAAAACACTGTCCTACAGCATCGCGATGAGTCAGACTGGACTGGATGGCAGTGGATTTGGTTTAGTTTGGGTTTTGGACATGTACAAGGCTTGTGGTGTCCCCAGTGTAGCTTGTTCCCGGCTTAATGATGGATGCTGAACCAGGGACCTGAGTTTTCAGGCAGCTGGAGAGTCGCTATGAGTCGGAATCCACTCCATGGCAGTGGGTTTGGTTATTGGTTTGGAGTTCATAGCATTTGAAGTCCTAGAGTGTGGTCTTTCTTCCCCATGGGAATGCCTTGTGAGTAGTGTGGATTTACCAGTTTCTTGATAGGTCTGTTTTCAGATACTACAGTTCAGGGCTGGATTAGCTGTTTTCCTTTAAGAGTTCCTGTGACTTGTGAAACCATCAGTTCAGGTTACTTTCACCTTGAGAATGGACTCTGCCCAACTGAAGTCTGGGAGGGCTCCCCCTCAACCCCCACCCCATAGATAAGGGTAAGCACTCAGCAACAAGAATCAGCTGGAAATGTACTGAACAGTATTTCTCAAACTTTAGCCTGGAGGCTAAAGCACCTGGAGGACTTGTAAACTACAGAAATGTATGGCCCAGTGCCAGAATTTCTAATTGAGTTGCTCTGGGGATGAGACATGATAATTTGCATTTCTAAGACGCTCCCAAGTCATGGTGATGTGGCTGGCTGATTAGGAGTGGACACTAAAAGAACCATAGAAGGAGACCATTAAGGCAATGATCTCCATATTAAACCTATACTCAAATGGTCTTATTTGACATTGGCTGAAGTAAAGTTGGAAAAGCTTGGACTTAGTGTAAGGCACAGGTTTTGGCCCTACCATTCACAAATGCCATCCTCCCTACTCAATGGGACAATTAAATGTAATGATGGATGGGAAAGTATGTAATAAACTGTAAAATAATTCTTAACTGTCAGAGGTGACTGACACAGGGACACATCTTCAAGCTGAAAATTTTATAGCTTTAGACCAAACTACTTTTAAGACATCATTCATCTGCTCACCCATGTCACAAACATGCTCCTGTCCCTTACGATGTGGTATTAGCCACAGAGAAACAGGGCACCATTCCTGCCCTCAGGATGCTTTTTGTTATTAGATGCACTTATAGTGACACCCTGTACAACGGAATGAAACACTACCTGCTCCTGCACCATCCTCATGGTTGGTGCTATGCTTAAGCCTATTGTCCCAACCACTGTGTCAATCCGTTTCGTTGAGGGTCTTCCTTTTTCACTGACCCTCTAATTTACCAAGCATGATATCCATCTCCAGGGATGATCCCTTCTGCTGGTAATCCCAGAATCCCCTGGATGAAAGGAAAAAGGCATAACTTGTAAAGTTTAAAATAAGATGCCTAGATGATTTTGATAAGGCTTCTTTGCCTTCCTTCCATTTTAGAATGACACATCATATAACTAATATTCATAATACAAAGAAAAAGGGAGTGGATGCCAGGTGAAAGTCTTAAGGGTGCTAAAAATGGTTTCTGTGATGGGAAAAAGACTAGAAAAGAACTCTAGACTGATGACTAGAGGTCACGAAGAAAGGGAATCATGAGAGTTGGGCTTTTGCTCCCCTCTTTTCCTAATCTGAATTCTCTACTCAAACTCATGGAACCTCCAACAAGTTTACTTTCTTCCTTTCTATACATCTATATCATGCCTATCCTTCAAAACCCAACCCTGTTCCTCCATTTCCTGACTACTTCTAGCACATACATGCTGTACTTCCTCAACCTTATTCATGACCCTCATTTGGCACTAAGAACAAAGAATCCTCTATTGTTGGCTATTTGACTTTGCCAATTTGACTTCCTGTACTGGATTATTAAAGGTTGTAAATTTTCTAAAGGCTGGGATGTCTGAGTCCCACTTGTTGTCTTTATATAGGAGAATGGCTAGAAAATAATGTTGTTGTTGTTGTTATGTGCCGTTGAGTAGGACCCGACAAATAGCAACCCCTCCTTGGGTTTCCAAGGCAGTATCTCTACGGAAGTAGATTGCCACTTGATTTAGAGGCAGTAAGATTGCTGCTTTTTTTAAAATTATATATGTAACACAGAAAGAGCCAATATATAACTTTTGAAGTAAACAAGACCTACCATTTATTAACTGCCCATCTTTGAACAAGTTACCTATCTTTTTAAATCTTAGATTCCTCAATGATAAAGGAGAATACTAATATTATGTCACAAAAGTTTGGTTTGATGATAAAATGAGGTTATATGTGAAATAATATGTGAAAATAACGAGCCCACTTAACATGTGGTAGATTATGTTCATGTTGTTGTTGTTGTTGTTGTTGTTATTATGTGCTGTCGAGTTGGCCTTGACTCATAGCACCCCTCCTTGGGTTTCCGAGGCAATATCACTATGGAAGTAGATTGCCCAACCTTCCTTCTGGTGGGTTTGAACCACCAGCCTTCTGGTTAGCAGTCAAGTGCCTTAGGCACTATGCTACCAGAGCTCCCAGATTATGTTCATAGCCAACCAATATTCATTCAAAACAAAACATAATGGCAACAGTGAAGGGCCAGGAAATTCCACTTCATGTTAGATTTTGAAGTGGTGACCAAGGCTTTTTTTTTTTTTTTTTTTTTCCCCGTACAAGCATTAGACCAAACTGCTAAGCTCAAAGTCAGAGACTTCACATATGAAGCTCTATAGGGTGTGCAGATTCTACCTGTTATAGTTAGGTACCATCCAGTTGCTTCCCACTCATAATGACCCTATGTACACTTCTTGACCTTGCACCATCCACACACTCATTTGCTATGCTTGAGTCCATTGTTACAGCCACTGCATCAGCCCATCTCCTTGAGGGTCTTCCTCTTTTTTCCTATCTACTTTACCAAGCAGGATATCCTTCTCTAGAAACACTGTCCTCTGCCAACGTGCCCAAAGTTCGAGAGGCAAATTCTCACCATCTTAGCTTCCAAGCAGCATTCTTCGTCTGAAACAGATTTGTTCTTCTGGCAGTGCATGGTATATTTAATATTATTCATCAATACCATAATTCTATGCATCAATTCTTCTTTGATCTTCCTAATTCATTGCCAGATTTTAGGTTTGAGTCAGGCACACCTTAGTCTTCAAAGTGAAATCTTTGCTCTTTAACACCTTTTAAAGAGTTATTTTGCAGCAGATTTTCTCCATACAGTATGCCATGATTGCTTGAGTGCTGCTGCCATAAGCATTGATTGTGGATCCAAGTAAAATGAAATCCATGACCACTCCAGTCTTTTATCCAGTTACTGTAATTGTTGCTTATTGGTCCAGTTGTGAGGATTTTTGTTTTCTGTATGTGGAAGTGCAATCCATAGAGAAGGCTATATTTTATCTTCATCAGGAAATACTTCAAGTTCTCTTCATGTTCATCAAGCAAGGTTATGTCCTCCACATATCACAGCTTATTAATGATTCTTCCTCTAATCCTGATGCACATTCATATATTCCAGTTTCTCAGATAATTTGGTCAGCATACAGATTGAATAAATATGGTGAAAAAATACAACTTTGATGCACACCTTTCCTGATTTTAAGCCATGCAGTATCCCCGTGTTCTGTTTGAATGACTGCCTCTGGTTTATGTACAGGTTCCTTATGAGCACAATTAAGTGTTTTGGAATTCTCATTCTTCACAATGTTATCCATTATTTGTTATGATCCACACAACTGAATGCCTTTGCATAGTCAATAAAACAGAGGTAAACATCTTTTTAGTATTCTGTGTTTTCAGCAAAGATCTGTCTGACATCAAGAGCGATACTCCTTATTCCACATTCTCTTCTCAATCTGCTTTGAATTTCTCCAATGCCCTGTCTATGTATGACTGTGATAATTTTTTAATTATTTTCAACAAAATGTTACTTGCTTGTGATATTAATGATGTTATTGTTGTTAGGTGCCATGGAGTAATTTCTGACTCATAGTGACCCTGTGTACAAAAGAATGAATTACAACCTGGTCTTGAGCTATCTTTACACTTGTTAGTTTAAACCTGCTTTTGCAGCCATCTTGTTGAGGATTGCCTTCTTTTTCACTGATGTACCACCTAACCTTCTCTAGGGACTGGTCCCTCCTGATGACATGACCAAAGTATGAGAGACCACATCTCACCATCCTCACTTCTAAGGAGCATTTTGGTTGTACTTCCTCCAAGACAGATTTATTTGTTCTTCTGGCAGTCCATTCATTGTTCTTTACCAACACCTAATTCAAAGGAATAGATTATTCTTTGTTGTTGTTGTTGTTGTTGTTAAGTGCCGTTGAGTCATTTCCGACTCATAGTGACCCCATGCACAGCAGAACGAAACACTGCCCGATGCCACGCCAGCCCCACAATCCCTGCTATACTTGAGCTCATCATTGCAGCCACCATATAAATCCATCTTGTTGAAGGCCTCCCCCTCTTTCGTCAACCCTCCACCCTACCAAGCATGACATCTTTCTTCAGGGAATGGTCCCTTCTTACAACATGACCAAAACAGGTGAGAAGAAGTCTGGCCATTCTTGCTTCCAAGGAGCATTCTGGCTGCACTTCCTCCAGGACAGATCTGTTAGTTCTTTTAGCAGTCCATGGTACTTTCAGCATTCTTCGCCAGCACCACAACTCAAAAGCATCAACTCTTCTTCGGTCTTCCTTATTCATTGTCCAGCTCTCACATGCATACGAGGCGATGGGAAATATCATGGCTTGTGTCAGGTGCACCTTAGTCCTCAAGGAGATATCTTTGCTCCTCAGCACTTGATACAGTTCCTTCGCAGTTGACTTTCCCAAAGCTACACATCGTCTAATGTCCTGACTGCTGCTTCCATTGGCATCGATTGTAGAACCAAGCAACGTGAATTCTTTGACAACCTCAATCTTCTCTCCATTTATTGTGATGCTGCTCATTGGTCCAGTTGTGAGGATTTTTGTTTTCTTTAGATTGAGACGTAATCCATACTGCAGACTGTATTCTTCAACCTTCATCAGTAGGTGCCTTAAGTCATCCTCACTTTCAGCAAGCAAAGTTGTATCATCTGCATATCTCAGGTTATTAATGATTCTTCCTCCAATCCTGATACCCCATTTTTCTTCATACAGTCCACTTCTTGATAATTTGGTAATTTGGTGTTTGTTTATTCTTTGGTCTTCCTTATTCATTGTTCTGCTTTTGCATGATATAAACTGATTGAAAATACCATGGTACGGGTCAGGTAATAATATTAGAGTTCAATAATTTCTGCATTCTGTTGCAACACCTTTCTTTAGAATGGGCACGAATATGGATCTCTTCCAGTCGGTAGGCCAGATACCTGTATTCCAATTTTTTTTCCCCACTTTTATTGTGGTGGAAATATACACAACAAGACATCTGTCAACATAACAACTTCCACATTTACAGCTCAGGGACATTTCATGTTGTATGTGGTAGTTAAGGTTGTTGTGAACTTGGCTGGGCCTGTTTGAGTGGCTGGGCAGCTGGATATAGTTATTCCCCTTAGTGAGATTGGTGATTATCTCCATGGTAGACTCTACTGGAGAAGTTGAGTAGCTGCTTTAGGGATATAGGGTGCTTCCAGTATATAAGAAGCAACTTTGAGAAAGGTTTCCAGATGATGGCATGCTTGAACCCTGCACAAAGCCAAGTCATTGTTCAGCAGCCTACCATGTTGCCCTGCTGATCTTAGGACCTTTACTGCACTTGAATTAATAGTTTCCTGTGTGGTTTGCTAGTATTGGGACTGTGCGTTTTCACTTGTCAAACTTGGGTTTGTGAGCATCAGCAGTTAGCAGCTGCCTGAATGAAGAGATACCTCTAGCTTCAGTGGGCCAGGAGCAGAAGGCAGAGTTGAAGCCCAAGGTTGAGGGGCTTTCACCCAGCCCCTAGAGCCTGGCACATTGAACTTGGACTTGAAGCTTCCAAACTGTTAAAGCCATTCCACTTGTGGTATTTCTGTCAGAGTGGCACTTAATAAACAAAACATTGTGTGACCAGTGTTCCTGTTGTTTTCAAAATATTCCACCACCATTATTATTATTAGAATAAACTCAGTACCCCCCAAACAAAAGCTTCCCCTTTCCCCCCTCCCTCCTACCCCTGGTAACCACTAATTATCTTGGTATACATATGTGTGTGTGTTTGTCTGTGCATCCTTCCCCCTGCCCCCCAACCTATCTAGAAGTTTTCCCTTTTCTCCCACCCCATCCCTGATAAACAACAAAGAAAGTTTACTTCTATGTATAAACCTTTTCTTGACTTTTCACAATAGTGGACTAATACAATGTTCTTCTATAATTGACTTATTTCACTCAGCATAATGTTCTCCAAGTTCATCCATGTTATGCTGTGTTTTGCAGTCCACGTTATTCTTTAGGGTTGCATAGTATTCCATTCTATGTATGTACCACAGTTTGTTTATCCATTCCTCAGTTGATGGGCACTTAGGTTGTTTCCATCTCTTTGCTATTGTGAATAGTGCTTTGATGAACATGAATGTATATCTATCTGTTCATGTCCTGCCTCTCTCTTCTTTAGGATACATACCTAGTAATGGGATTGCTGGGTCAAGCGATATTTTATTTCCAACTTTTTAAGGAATCGCCCTACTGTTTTTCACAGTCGTTGTATCATTTTAGAGTCCCACCAGCAGTCTATGAGAGTCCAATGTCTCCACATCCTCACCAGCATCTGTTATTTTCTGTCTTGTTGAACTTTGCTATTAATGCTGAAGTGAGATGGTATCTCATGGTTATTTTGATTTGCACCTCTCTAATGGCTAATGATCATGAACATTTCGTCATGTGTTTATAGACTACCTGAATATCTTCTTTACTGAAGTGTCTGTTCATATCTTCTGCCTGCTTTTTAATCAGATTGTTTGTCTTTTTGATGGTGAGGTGTTGGGAGTTTTCTATCAGTTTTAGAGATAAGTCTTTTGTCTGACATGTCATTGCTGAATTTTTTTTTTTTCCATTCTGTAGGTTCTCTTTTTACTCTTTTGGAGAAAGCTTTTGATGCGTATAAAAATTTAATTTTTAGAAGGTCCCAATTATCTAGTTTATCTTCTGCTGTTTGTGCATCGTGGGTTATCCTTGATAGTCTATTTATGCCATAAATTAGGGCCCCTAAGTTTGCCCCTCATTTTTCTTTGATGAACTTTATAGTTTTAGGTTTCACATTTAAGTCTTTGAGCCATTTGGAGTTACTTTTTTGTGTATGGTGTGAGGTACGGATCTTGTTGCATTTTTCTTCAAATGGATATCCAGTTTTACCAGCATGATTTGTGAAAGAGATTATCTCATCATTAACTAGGTTTTGGTCCTTTGTTAAAGAGCAGCGGACCATAGGTTTATTGATCTATTTCTGGGTTCTCAATTCTGTACTGTCTGTGTCTGTTGTACCAATAGCAGACAGTTCTGACAACTGTGGCTGTATAGCAGGTTTTGAGATCTGCAAGTATGAGACTGCCAACTTTTCTTCTTCAATAGTGCTTTGCTTATTTGAGGTCTCTTTCCTTTCCATATAAAATTCATGGTTGGTTTTTCCATGTCTTTAAAGAATGTTGATGAAATCTGGATTGGGATTGCATTGAATGTATAGATTGCTTTAGGTAGTATTGACATTTTCACAATGTTCAATCTTCCTATCCATGAGCATGGTATCTTCTTTCATTTATGTAGATCTCTTATAGTTTCTTAAAGTAGTGTTTTGTAGTTTTCTTTGTATAGGTCTTTTGTGTTCCTGTTAAGATTTATTCCCAACTATTTTATCTTTTTGGTAGCTATTATAAATGGTATTGATTTCCTTTTCTGAGAATTATTTGCTTGTCGGACTGATTTTTCTATATTGATCTTGTGTCCTGCCACTGTGTTAAATCTTCCAATAAGTTCCAGTAGTTTTCTTGCTGAGTCTGTTGGGTTGTTTATGTATAGGATCCTATCATTTGCAATTAGGGATAGCTTTATTTCTTCCTTACCAATTTGGATGTTGTTGTTGGGCAATCTACTTCCGTAGTGATACCACTTCGGAAACCCAAGGAGGGGTCGCTATGAGTCGGGTCCGATTCGATGGCACATAACAACAACAACAGCAACAGGACTTCCAGACAGTATTGAATATAAGTGGAGATGGAGGGCATCCTTGTCTGGTTCCTGTTTGCAAGGGGAATAGTTTCAGTCTCTCTGCACTGAAAATAATATTGGCTGTTGGTTTTGCATATATGCCCTTTATCATGTTGAGGAATTTCCCTTCTATTCCTATTTTGAAGAGCATTTTGATCAGGAATGGGTGTTGGATTTTATGAAATGATTTTCTGCATCAATTGATATGATCATGGGATTCTTTTCCTTTATTTTACTTATGTGATAGATTATGTAGATTGTTTTTCTAATGTTGAACCATCCTAGCATACCTGATATGAATCCCACTTGGTCATGATGTATTATTTTTTTGATATGTTTTTGGGGAGTATAGGCTAGGGGGTTTTGAAGATTTTTGCATCTATATTCATGTGTCATTTTCCTTCTAGTGGTGTCTTTTCCTGGTTTTGGTATCAGGGTTACACTTACTTCATAAAATGACTTTGGGAGGATTCCATCCTTTTCTATTCTGGAACAGTTTGAATAGGTGTGGTGTAGTAAATTACATAGTGTGACTTTACTAGCCTTAAGTCTTTGTAAACTCCATGGTGGAATTTGCTGTGAGCAACTGAGTAGCTCCTGATTGTAAAAGTTACCCACCTGGGGTATTTCTGTTGGGAGCAGCACAAAGTAATTTTCTGGGAAGTTTGCACTGCCTCAGTTGTACAGAATTCTGATGTTGGGATTGGTTAGTGATCACTCTGCCAGGCTCAAAAGTAGCCCTTCTGGAGGCAGAAGAAATCTCTCTGACTGCTGGCTGAGAAAGACATGCTGCTGAGAGAATGTGCTCCTGAGAGACATGTGCTACTGAGAGACATGCACTGCTGGGAGAGAGATTGAGAGAGACTGTTGACTGAGAGATGGTGGGCTGAGAGAGACTGAGCATTGTTGCTGAACTTGAATTATAGCCTGGTGCTTCCCTAATAAACCCCATAATCTGTGAGTTTTGTGTGGCCACTTCAGCAAATTATCAAACCCAGTAGAGAGGTGGTGGGTGCCTCGGAAGGCATGGTTAGTGTCAGGGTTGATGAAAGGGCTGGAGAGAGGCAGTATGTCTGGCTTCACAGGAATACGCCTTGGGCTATTGATGGTGATTCTGTTTTCCTCTTGTAGGATTAGAGGAGGTCAGAATATGTAGCCTCCTTGCACCTTTGGCAGTATGATAGATGTCAGCTCTTTTCTGAATGATTGGTAGAATTCTTTAATGAAAGCATCTGGGTCAGGACTTTTTTTCTTTGTACTTTTTTTTATGGCTTGTTCAATTTCTTCTTTTGTTATGGGTCTGTACAAATTTTCTACCTCAGTCTATGTTAGTTTAGGTA
>NW_006922283.1:278844-287788 GCF_000298275.1 Orycteropus afer afer
AAAAAAAAAAAAGAAATAAATGAGAAGAAAATAATTCAAACTATATTTTAAAAGGATAAAATATAATGAGGAGGGAAAAAAAAGCCACAATATCTGGAGAAGGAGGAATGAGAGAAAAGAGCAAGAGTAAAAGAATAGTAATGAAAAAAAATGAGAAAATTGCAAAAGGAAAAACAAGGGATGGGAAGAACCAAAAGAAAGAAAGGAAAAGAGAACCAGGGAAAAGGAAGAGAAAAAAACAGAAAATAAAAAAGAAGAAGAATAACCAAGGATGGGAAAGAGGGGGTGGGGGAAAGGAAGAAAGAAGGAAGACAAAATAGAATAATTTAGAACAATCAAAAACAAATCTGTGTGGGGCATAGCAACCATGCTCTGTCTGGGCACAGACTAGGGTGGAATTCCTACTGGTCAAGAAGGTAGGTAGAAGCGGGGCATGGCCACACTGTGTTCACCAAGAATGTGCGGAGGTATAAGACTAAGAAAGGGTATATCACAGCTTTCCATTTATCAGCTTCCAATGCAGTAGCCTGTGCTGTCCTTTGCAAATGGAACCCACTACTATGTCCCGTCCAGATAAGAATGCCACTTGCATATATTCAAAATAGTCATGGCCACTGCTTGCAAATATTCAAAATGTATGCACCCTCAGGACAGCCACTGCAGCTCACAGATCTGTTTGTCCCCTTACTCACTATTTCCCTTTTTGGTTGTCAGGTAGCAATTCAGTCCTTGCCCATGCAGTCCTAGGTGAGCAGAGCCAATTCTTATGGTGCTAATGAGAAATATTCAAAATGTCTGTGTCCTCAGGACAGTCAGGAGTCCACAGCTCTGTGTATCACCTTACTCACTGTTTTCATTCAGGCTTTTCTATTAGTTAGTATTTAATCCACTTCTTTACCCTTGTCTTCAAAGCTCAGGGTTCCAGGATTGTCTTCTGTATTGGTTTCAATTTCTCATTGCTTTGTTCCAAAGGGTCTTTGTAATCTATATGCTGATTCCACCATCTTGCTGGAACTCCTTTTCCAAATTTCTTGGCATAGATGAGTGAGCACTTCCATCATTGCATCCATTTGTTGAAACATCTCAATTGGTATTCCATCAATTCTCGAAGGCTTGTTTTTGACAATGCCTTCAGTATAGCTTAGACTAGTTTCTTTAATACTATCAATTCTTGACCTCCTAAAATGGTTGAATGTCAACCTATTCTTTTTGGTACATTAACTCTGTGTTTTCCTTCCATCTTCTTTTAATGTTTCCTGCGTTGTGCAATATTACAACTCAACATTACAACCCTAGGCTTGAATTTTGTCATCAATTCTTTCAGCTTGAGAAGTATTGAACATGTTATTCCCTTTTGATTTTCAAACTTCAAGTCTTTGCACATTTCATTATAATACATGATTTTGTCTTCTGGAGCCCCCTTTTGAAATCTTCTGTACAGCTCTTTTATTTCATTTTCTTTCACTCAGTTTACCCAGATTCTACCAAACAGTCATCTTATGTGGAAAGTACCCTGTATGAAAAAACAGCCACTTTATTTCTGAGTATGTAATGTCAAAATTAGTATACTCACGAAGGTAGAGTGACATATTAAGTTTACATTGATAAAATGTCTGATTTAGAGAGAACAGTATAAAAATTTCTAATAGTTAAGAGAAATTGTCCTTCCATCTTTGGAGACCACTATTCTAGCATGATAATGAATAACAATTTACTCCTTGCTATCAACATCCATGACTGGTCATTTTGTCAGAAAGAGTCAGTCCCTGGAGAAGGATATCATGCTTGGTAAAGTACAGACTGAAAAAGGTGAAGACCCTAAATGAGATAGATTGTCACATTGGCTGCAACAATGTGCTCACGTGTGGTAATGACTGTGAGGATGGCGCTGGACCAGGCAATGTTTCATTGAGTTGTACATGGGATCACTATGAGTCAGAACTGATGGCATCTAACAAAAACAACATCAACATCCAAAAATGAGCAATTTTTTGAAAAATTCTGTAGGCTTCTGTAACAGTCCTTTAAGCATTCAAGCATTCAATTTCTAAACTTAGTTGAAAGAGTCATTATTATGAGTTACACTAAGAAAGGAACACTTAGCAACATTGACAGCTCAGAGAAGTATTTGGAAGGAACTGAGGGATCAACATGATTAAAAAAAAAAAAATCCAAATGAGCTAGATTCTGAGGCCAATATTCTGAAATACCCATCTAATTACTCTAGAGATCTAAAAGGAGTGACTTATGTAATACCAGACTGTCAGTGCTTTATTGCACCTCCTTCATCCCTAGGGGGTGATCTTCTGACCCATGCCATAAGGTACATGAGCTGTGATGGTGCCAAATTTCTGTGCCCCTTCAATGTGGAACATTTGGTCATCAAAGAAGATGTGGGGCCGGATCTTCACCAAGATGGGACCTTTGGGAGCTCCAGCAAGGAAGAGAGCTTCATCTATCTCTAGACCCCAGCGGCGAAGGGTTTTCAACACACGAGCGCCTACACTGGCTGCACTCCTGGCTGTCACTAGGTAGGTCCTGATGGGGCAAAGTAAGCGTTCGTCTTTGGCATAAAACTTCTTTTGCAGTCTGCCTAAATCTTCCAGAAAGCCTTTCAAGGGACCCTGTGAAACAAACACATGCCATAGCTGTGATACAGTGAGCAAAAGGAAGTAAGCAGTAAAAGAGCAAAGTCTTACAAGAGTTTAAAAAGGATGTATCACTACATGAGATATGCAGTATTATAATGCCAATGATATAATGCTGAAACTCTGCATTTATATTAATGTATTTCTTGATATGCATCCTTGCATTCCTAGAATAAACTTTGGATGACCATATAATTTATCATCTAAACCTAGATATTTTAAGTGTGAAAGAAGTTTCTAAATACAGTAATTAGAGCTACAGATTTAAACTGAGATTATTCATGGCAAATTGGGATAGAGGGCCACCTTAAATAAACCCTGGTAGGTCATGAAATTATTTTTATTTGATTTTGGTGCATTGCATATTTTAACATTATAAAGTATATATTTGTCTACTTCTTGATTATTTTTGGCCTGAATTCAACCTTGTCTGATATTTACAATTACTTGGTATATCTTTGCACATGTTTTTGTCACCCTTTCTGAATATTTAGTTTTAGCTGTGTCTCTTGTATATAGAATTAGATTTTGATATGCGATAGAATTCAAAAGTCTTATTTTTTAAAAAAAGACAATAATTCAGTTTTATATTTATATTTATTAATATTACAAAATATGTTTGATATTGGTTCTGTCATATTGTGTACATTTTCCATGTTTAAATCTTTTAAAGAATTGTGCATTATGTGTGTCTTTCTTTTGTGCATGTGTGCATGTTTGTGGCTTTTCTGACATTTAGAAAAGTTTGCATTTATTTTCTTCTAGAGCTCTGGTAGCATAGTGGCTAAGACACTTGCCTGCTAACCAGATGGCTGGTGGTTCAACCCCCCAGCCACTCCTCGGAAGGAAGGTTGGGCAATCCTACTTCTGTAGTGATACTGCCTCGGAAACCCAAGTAGGGGTAGCTATGAGTCGGGTTTGACTCGACAGCACATAACAACAACACCAACAACAACAGAGATTATCTTTATAACTATAACCTTTTATAGCACCCTCACTCTTTTGTTTTTAACCCAGGATTAAATACTAATTCTTTACAATGAAAAAATTAGAGTATTTCTTCAACCTCTCACCTGTCTTCTGCTTCTTCTCCATGACCCAATTTTAATCATTTTCTTTAATTTCCTTATGGTTTACATTTCTGTTATTAGTTTAATATTTATATTTATCAGCTTTACATTTTATGCTTTGATCAGCAATTGTAATTGAAGAGACCACTCTGCTTACTCTTCTTTAGACCTTGTTCCCCTCAAATTGTTACAGATTTTATTGCTATATAATTTCTACATTGCTAGAGCACATAATATTTGCTTTCTTTTATGTCACTCTAATCCTCAGAGTTGTTTTAATTTTAGTTTTGGTTCTATGGTTAAATATAGTTTACACCCAATTTTGCCTTAGTGCTCCTAGTCATCACTTGTTGGCTGAAATATGTTCTCTAATACACCCACTCCTCATTTATTAATATGGTAAGGTTTCAAAGATCAGGTCCTTATGAAAATGTAAGTGTTATGTGAGAGTCAGGGATGTGCCCCATCTTCAATGCCAGTGTCTCTGGGCACTTTTGGGATGCAGATGTCTCAGTAGACCCTCCTCCCCTACTACAACTTCCTTACCACTGTGAAGCCTGCAGGGGTTGGAAGTGGTTAAGGGTGATGCTCAGATGTTGTTCACCACCTCCCACTGTCTGCCCTGGGTGAGGAACCCACTTATCCTCTCCCCACTGCTTCCTATCACCTACCCTGGGCGAGGAACACACTTGTCATCCACCTGCTGCCTTCTGCTATCTACCCTGGATGATGACCCCACTCATTGTCCTTTCACCCCAGCCATGTGGCCCTGTGTGGCCCCTTCCATCTTCCCCTTCTTCTCACCTTTCCCCAACGACCTACCTGGCACCTTCAGGCCTTTGACTGCACTCCCTGTGCCCAATTATGACCTCATGTCATCCCTCCATGGCCAGACTGAAATGTCACAGATGAACAAGAGAGTGTATCCTGTGGTGGATTAGCCTCCATCCCTCATGTGGCTGGTCATCACTGGGGCCTGCAGTCTATCATTTAGGGGGACCTATGAAGGATACTCTGGGCGTAGCGACAGCCCTCTGTCAGGCCTAGACTATCAGAGGCACCACTTGAAAATTTTTTCAGAGTTGTCATAAATGTGAAATGTGGAATAAGGAGATAGTTGATAAGTGAGGAGTAGGTGTGTTATTATTATTATTTTTTTTTTTTCAAGAAAGTCTTAAGGAAATAATAATGCCTGAGAATGTAGTGTATTTTCAACTATCTTTCTGTGTCCTCTGTGCTTAATTGACCATTTGGCTGGATACAGACTCCTTCATTTTCTCTCTACAGATATTTTATAAGTAGTGCTCTTTTGCTATTGAGTGCAGCCATGGAGAAGTTTGAGAATATTTTTTTGAAGTTTGAGTTGATTTTTTTTTTCCCACTTATGGTGAAGATCATTTTGGCTAGGCTACAGAAATAATTATTTCTTCATTTCTGATATCAAATAATTTTACTAGGTTTATTAAGCCATATCTTAATGATGATCATTCTGGTTCTATTTTTTTTATCATACAGTGTGGCTTTTAATTTTTTAATTTTGTGACGTGTACTAATATCTTCTGATAATTCAAGAACATTGCAAAATGCAACCACTGCTGTGGAGTTGGATCTGACTCATACCAACCCTTCCTTGGGTTTCCGAGGTGGTATCACTACAGAAGTAGATTGCCCAACCTTCCTTCCGAGGAGTGGCTGGTGGGTTTGAACCGCCAGCCTTCTGGTTAGTAGTCAAATGCCTTAGGCACTATGCCACCAGAGCTCCTTCAGGAATATTATATCAATTTATATTTGTATCTAAATTTACATTCTTTACATTTACACCCCCTGGCACATAATTTCAGCAGTTTTCTTCAGGGGATCCAATTATGCATATGTTGGATTTTCTTTAGTGCAGATTTATTTATATCAGTGTTCTGTCTAAAATTTTACTTTTTAATCTATAAGTTTCCAGAATTCTACCATTTTACATTTTTCCATCTCTGCTCTGATTCTTGCCTTTCTACTTTTTTATTTTGCTTCTGTCAGTTTTTAAAAGCCATGACACATGTTTAGTCATAGTTTTCAGTTGCACTTCGCAACTTTTTATAGTGAAAGTTTTTGATCTGCTTTTGGATTTTGCTCTTCCATATCTTCCTTTTCCTTATAATACTTTAACATATGTCCTGTGCTGATTCTTTTATTACTCATAAAAGAAATAGATTGTTTTTTTGTGGAACAATTAGATGGTTTCTGGGGGATGGTAAAGGGTAATATTTTAAGACTGAATTATTTTCACAATTAAAGGAGTTCGTTTTTCTCTTCTGTTATTGAAACAAACTGCTTTCTCCAAACATGGCTTGTCTGTGTGATAATTTGTTTAGTACTTATGTTTTTGAAACCGTATATATCCAAAAAATCTAGTAAAAATTCACTTCCTAAATGTGAGAAGCATACACATAGGTGAAAAAGCTCTAATTTTTAATTTTTTGGCAAGTTAGTAGCAATGAATATGTAGTGATTAGGGGCAATAGTCACATTGGTCACAGTTTGGCTTTCAAACACAAAAAAGAGACAGTACTGCTTGCAACTTGTGAGTTATTTCCAAAGAGATGAAGTGGAGAATGTTTATTTTATGTCACCAATTTTAAACTACACATCAATCTCATCCATTTTTATTTCTACTTTTGAGCATGTTTAATAACTTATATATTTGTACTGAAGTACAAATATATAATTTATCATTAAGATTATAGAAATATTAAGGAAAGTTTACTCAAAAATAGTTATTTGAGGAGTTGCATGATTTTAAATACTTGGAATCTGCCTAGGGTGTTGAAAGTTAGAAAGACTGTTAAAACCACCTTAACAACAAGAATAAAACAAATAATCTATAATGTTGTAACTTTTCTTTAGCCAGTCAGAGAGTTTAGATCACAAGGCAGCTGATTAGCATAAAATCTAAGGAAAAATACATCTACAAGAAGAGCTAGAATGCAATAATGGTTGGATCTCTGGTAGAACATGGAAAAGATACACGATACCATACATGCAGATATAAATAATTCACTTAATTTTTTAAAAATTGATGATAATCACATATTGGCTAATGAGAATACATAGAATCCTTGAAGTCACAAACAGAAGTACACACTGTCTTGCAGGCTCTTCCCCTATGGACTTCACTAGCTGCTTATGAGAAAGAATGCAGGTAGTGTGGGAGATGGAAAAAAGTAGTCTTTTTTGGTTTGGGATTGGAGTAGGGTAGGAGCTGCCCATATGAGAAAAGACTAAAACCATATCTGGTCCTTCTCCCCTACGGAACAAAAAAACTGTTCGAAGAAAAGCTCCAAATCTTGTCAGCCCCAGGGAAAAAGTAAAACTCCTTGTTACTTGAGGAAGCAAAATGAAAGAAAAAAAGAAAGAATCCTTGAGTGAGGGAAAGAAAATCTGTCTGGCTCAGATCATTAACTGTACTGTATCACACAGGGAAGGACAGAATCACAGAGAAAACTCTATGCCTAAAGCTGAGGGATGGAGGGCCTGCCTTAGACTGAGACTAAACCAGGACAACAAATAATGTCTTTGGCTCTATCATCAGGCTAACAGGAACAGATAAAAAGCAATAACTTGGGGGAGGAATAAGAGTATGGAGAGCTCTTCTGAGGCACAGACACAAAAGCAAAGTCTAAAGCTGAAAGAAGAGCAGAAATATTGAGAAAAATCCTCTCAAAGAAACCAAGACCCATGCTAATTCCAGAGGAATTTGAAACATATTATCCAATGAAGGTAACAATAGAAACAACAGAACTTAAAACTAGTTAAACTCATGAATAGATTGACTCTACTGGTCATATTACGGTAAAGTAAAAGATGTGAACGGAAGATTTCAAAGGGCAGTTCAAGAAGACAAAATAAAATATTATAATGAAATGTGCAAAGACCTGGAATTAGAAAACCAAAAGGGAAAAACACGGCATTACTCAAGCTGAAAGAACTGAAAAAAATGTAAGACTTGGGTTTCAATATTGAAGGATTCTATGGACAAAATATTTGAATGACACAGGAAGAACCAAAAGAAGATACAGAATTACTGTACCAAAAAGATTAAGTCAATGTTCAACCATTTCAGGAGGTAGCATATGTTCACAAACCAATAGTACTGAAGTTCTTCCTTCAGTACTATTGGTTCGTGAACATATGCTACCTCCTGAAATGGCCAAGCTGCACTGAGGGCACTGGTGAAAAACAAGGCTCCAGGAGTCTACAGAATACTAATAGAGATGTTTCAGCAAACAGATGCAAATTCTGGAATTGCTCATTTGTTTATGCCAAGAACTTGGAAGACAGCAGCCTAGCCACCCAACTGGAAGAGGTTCATATGTGTGCCCACTCCAGAGAAACGTGACCCATCCAACAGAATGTGGAAATTATTAAACAATGTGATTACTATCACATGCAAGTTAAATTTTGCTGAAGATCATTAAAAAATGGTTGCAAGAGTTTATAGACAAAGAACTGCCAGAAATTCAAGCCAGACTCAAGAGGAAATGGAATGAGAGATATCATTGCTGTTGTCATTGTTATTATTGTTAGGTGCTGTTGAGTAGTCTCCGACTCATAGTGACCATATGCACAGCAGAATGAAACACTGCCCAGTCCTGTGCCAGCTCCACAATCCTCGCTATACTTGAGCCCATCACTGCAGTCACTGTGTCAATCCATCTCATTACAGACCTTCCCCTCTTTTGCCGACCCCCCACCTTTCCAAGCATTACATCCTTCTCCAGGGAATGGTCCCTTCTGATAACATGACCAGAGTAGGTGAGACAAAGTCTGGCTATTCTTGCTTCCAAAGAGCATTCCAGCTGCACTGCCTCCAAGATAGATTTGTTAGTTCTTTTAGCAGTCCATGATACTTTAAGCATTCTTCACCAGCACCACAACTCAAAAGCACCAATTCTTTGGTCTTCCTTCTTCATTGTCCATCTCTCCTATGCATATGAGGCGACTGAAAATATTATAGCTGTGTCAGCAGCACCTTAGTCCTCAAGGAGACATCTTTGCTCCTCAACACTTGAAAGAGGTCCTTTGCAGCCAATTTGCCCAGTGTTATACATTGTCTGATGTCCTGACTGCTACTTCCATTGGGGTCAATTGTAGAACCAAGCAATATGAATTCTTTGACAACTTCTTCTCTCCATTTATCATGATGCTGCTTATAGGTCCATTTGTGAGGATTTTTGTTTT
>NW_006922283.1:288137-316631 GCF_000298275.1 Orycteropus afer afer
TTCCCATTCTTCTCAATATTATCCACAATTTGTTATGATCCACACAATCAAATGCTTTTGCATAGTCAATAAAACACAAGTAAACATCTTTCTGGTGTTCTTTGTTTGAGCCAAGATCCATCAGACATCAGCAATGATATCCCTCATTCCATGTCCTCTTCTGAATCCAGTTTGCATTTCTGGAAGTTCTCTGTCGATATACTGCTGCAACAACCATTTTTGAACTATCTTATGCAAGATTTTACTTGTGTGTGTTATCAATGATATTGTTTGATAATTTTCACATTATGTAGGATCACCTTTCTTTGGAATGGGTACAAATATAGATTTCTTCCAGTCAGTTGGCCAGGTAGCTGTCTTCCACATCTCTTGGCATAGCTGAGTGAGTGCCTCCAGTGGGGCATCTCTTTGTTGAAAATCTCAGTGGGTATTCTGTCAATTCCTGGAGTCTTGTTCTTTGCCAATGCCTTCAGTGCAACTTTGACTTCTTCCTTCAATACCATTGATTCTTGATCATATGCCACCTCCTGAAATGGATGACGATCAACCAGTTCTTTTTGGTACAGTGACTCTGTGTATTCTGTCCATCTTCTTTTGATGCTTCCTGCATCATTCAATATTTTGCCCATAGAATCTTTCAGTATTGCAATTCAAGGCTTACACTTTTTCCTCATTCTTTCAGCTTGAGAAATGCCCAGTGTGTTCTTCTCTTTTGGTTTTCTAACTCCAGGTCTGCATATTTTATTATAGTAATTGGCTTTGTCTGCTTGAGATGCTTTTTGAAATCTTCTGTTCAGCTCCTTTATCTTGTCATTTCTTCCATTTGCTTTAGCCCTTCTCCACTCAAGGGCAAGTTTCAGAGTCTCTTCTGACATTCATTTGGTCTTTTCTTATTTTCTTGTCTTTTTAATGACCTCTTGTTTTTTTCATGGATGATGTTCTTGATATCATCCCACAATTCTTCTGGTTTTCAGCCACTGGTTTTCAGTGCATCAGATTTGTTATTTAGATGGTCTCTACATCCAGGAGGGATATATTCAAGGTCATGTTTTGGCTCTCATGGACTTGTTTTAATTGTCTTCAACTTCAAGTTGAACTTGCATATGAGCAGTTGATGGTCTGTTCCACAGTCAGCTCCTGACTTTGATTTGGCTAAAGATATTGAGCTTTTATGTCGCCTTTTGCCACAGATATAGTCAATCTTATTTCTGTGTATTCCTTCTGGCAAAGTCCACGTGTATAGCCACCATTTCTGTTGTTGAAAAAAGGTATTTTCAATGAATAAGTCATTGGTCTTGCAAAATTCTGTTATGCGATCTCTAGCATTATTTCTGTTACTAAGGCCAAATTTTGCAACTAACAGTGATTCTTCATTTCCAACTTTTGCATTCCAGTCACCAGTGATAATTAACACATCATGATTGCATGTCCAATCAATTTCAGACTGTAGAAGCTGATAAAAATCTTCAATTTCCTCATCTTTGGCTTTGGTGGTTGGTGCATAAATTTGAGTAATAGTCCTATTAACTGGTATTCCTTGTAGACGTATGGATATTATCCTATCACTGACAGTATTGTACTTCAGGACAGATCTTGAAACATCCTTTGAGATGATGAATGCCATGCCATTCCTCTTCAAATTGTAATTCCTAGCATAGTTGATCATACAGTTGTCTGATCCAAAATGGCCAAAACCAGTCCCTTTAACTCACTAATGCCTAGGATATCAGTCTTTATGCATTCCATTTCATTTTTGAAAACATCCAGTTTTCCTAGATTCATACTTTGTACATTCCATGTTCCGATTATTAATGAATGTTTGCAACTGTTTCTCCTCAAGTTGAGTCATTCCATGTCAGAAAATGGAAGTCCCAAAAGCTTTATTTTATCCATATCATTAAGGTTGGTTCTACTCTGATGAGGCAGCTCTTTCCCAGCCATATTTTGCATGCCTTCTGACCCAAGGGACTCATCTTCCTGCACTGTATTGGACAATGTTTCCAGGCTGTTCATAAAGGTGCACAGTAATGTATCAGATGGTGTTTCTCTGCTATTCATAAGGTTTTTACTAGCCAATTCTTTGAGAAGTAGATGGGCTCTTCCTTATTCCTAGTCTGTCTCAGTCTGTAAGCTGTGTTGAAACTTGTGCACCATATGCAACCCTGTTGGCATTTGAAACACCTATACTACAGCCTCAAGTCTCACAGCAATGCATATACCACCACAGTAAGATAAAGTGACAGACAAGTTTCATCTCCCTTAGCTGTTCAAAACCTCTCTACCCTCACCTTACCTGGATCCTACCTGGATCCTGTGTCTTAGTCATCTCTGGCATTCCCCTCCCTTTCTTGCCTCTGGGGATGGGGCCTGTCTTGTTCCCATTACCTGAATCCTGTAGCTTTTATCATCTCACAGACCATGTGAGTGTCAATTTCAAATTGGCCAATACCAGTCCATTCAGCTCACTAATGCCTGGGATATCAATCTTTATGCACTTCATTTTTGACAACTTCCAATTTTCCTAGATTCATGCTTCAAACATTACACATTCTAATTATTAATGAGTATTTGCAATAGTTTCTTCTCATTTTGAGTCATGCCATATTAGCAAATGAAAGTTTCAGAAGTTTTACCTTATCCACATCATTAAGGTCACCACCTCTACTTTGAGGAGGCAACTCTTCCCTAGTTGTATTTTGAGCACCTTCCAACTGAGGGGCTCAACTTCTGACATTATATCTGACAATGTTTCACTACTATTCATAAGGTTTTCAGTGGCTAGCTTTCTTCAGAAGTAGATCGCCTCTGCTTTTTGTCTTGAAGCTCCACTGAAACCTGTCCACCAGATGACTCTGATGGTATTTGAAACACTGTGGCATAGTACCAGCATCACAGTAACACACAAGCCACCACAGTATGACAAAGTAACATATGATTGGTGGAAAGGACCTATTTAAGAAGCTAATATAAAGTTAAACACACAAACACACAGGTTTATTGTTTAAGTATTGCTTGCTATAACATAAAGTAACAAAGTAGTAAATTTTTTCAGATTTCCATTAGTCTATTCATACTTTTCTAAATATAAGAGAAAAATTGGTGGCAACTATGTTCAAGAAATAAATATGGAATGACATCAAGAACATCATCTATGAAGAAAGCAAAAAGTCATTACAAAGACAGGAAAGGAAGAAAAGACCAAAATGGATGTTAGAAAAAACTCTGAAGTTTGCTCTTGAATGGAAAGCAGCTAAAGGAAAGGGAAGAAATGACAAGATAAAAGAGCTGAATAGATGATTGCAAAGAGCAGCTCGAGAAGACAAAATCAATTATTATAATGAAATGTGTAAAGACCTGGAGTTAGTTAGAAAACCAAAGGTAAGAACATGCTGCATTACTCAAGCTGAAAGAACTGAAAAAAAATTTAAGCCTCGAGTTTCAGTACTGAAAGATTCTATGGGAAAATATTGAATGATGCAGGACATCAAAAGAAGATGGAAGGAATACACAGAGTCACTGCACCAAGAAGAATTGGTCGATGTTCATCTATTTCAGGAAATGGCCTATGAACAAGAACCAATGGTACTGAAGGAAGAAGTCAAAGCTATACTTAGGGAATTGGTGAAAAAGATGGTCCAAGAAGTGATAGAAAACCCACTGAGGTGTTTCAACAGACAGATGCCACCCTGGAGGCACTCACTTGTCTATGCCAAGAGATTTGGAAGACAGCTATTTGGCCAACTGACTGAAAGAGATCCATATTTGTACCCATTCCAAAGAAAGGTGATCCCACACAATATGGAAATTATCAAACAATATCAGCAAATAAAATCTTACTGAAGATAATTCAGAAACAGTTGCAGCAGTATATTGACAGAGAACTTCCAGAAATGCAAGGTGGACTTAGAAGAGGATGTGGAACGAGTGTTATTACTGCAGATGTCAGATGGATCTCGGCTGCAAGCAGAGAATAACAGAAAGATGTTTTCTTGTGTTTTATTGACTATGCAAAAGCATTCAACTATGTGGATCATAACAAATTATGGATAACACTGAGAGGAATGGGAATTCCAGAACACTTAATTGTGCTTATGAGGAACCTGTACATAGAACAGAGGGCTGTCATTCAAGCACAACAAGGAGATACTGCATGGTTTAAAATCAGAAAGGAAGGGTTTTAGGGTTGTAGTATCCTTTCACCATATTTGTTCAATAATTTGAGAAGCTGTAGTATATAAAGAACATGGCATTAGTATTGGAGGAAGACTCGTTAACAACCTGCAATATGCAGACGACACAACCTTGCTTGCTGAAAATGAAGATGACTTGAAGCCCTTACTGATGAAGATTAAAGACTAAAGTTTTCAGTATGGATTACACCTCAACATAAAGAAAATGAAAATCCTCACAACCAGACCAATAAGTAGCATCATGATAAGTTGAGAAAAGATTTAAATTGTCAAAGATTACATATTACTTGGATCCACAATCAAGACCAATGGAAGCAGCAGTCAAGACATCAGATAATGTATTGCATTGGGCTAATCTTCTGCAAAAGACCTCTTTCAAGTATTGCTATTCATCAATAGCAAAGATGTCTCCTTGAAGAGTAAGATGTGCCTAACCCAAGCCATGGTAGTTTCAGTTGCCTTTTATGATTGTGAGAGCTGGACAATGAATAAGGAAGACAGAAGAAGAGTTGAGCCTTTTGAGTTGTGGTGGCAGTGAAGAATACTTAAGGTACCATGGACTGCCATATGAACTAAAAAAATCTGTCTCCTGGAAGAAATGCAGCCAGAATGCTCCTTGAAAGCAAGAATGCCCAGACTTCATCTCACCTACTTTGGTCATGTTGTCCAGAGGGACCATTCCCTGGAGAAAGATATCATGCTTGGTAAAGTGGAAGGTCCATGATAAAAGGAAAGATCCTCAATGAGATGGATTGACACACTGGTTGCAATAATGGGCTTGGGTATAGCAAGGCTTGTGAGGCTGGTGCAGGACAGGGCAGTGTTTCATTCTGTTGTACACAGGGTCACTCTGAGTCGGAGCTAACTTGATGGCACCTAACAACAACATAAAAATGTTCAAGAAAATCTGACTGAAAAAGAACAATTTGGATTAATCTCCTTGAGAAGAGTCACAGAATAACATTGAATCAGTGCAGATTCACTTGGAAGAATATTTTGATATTTCAAATTTCCTTTGGCTCAGATGTTGTAGACTTTGTTCATATCAAACTGGGATTTTCTCACTTCACTTCATGAATTGATCCCAAAAAACTTAATTATTTTGTTTCAGTTTGATTTAATGTTCATAGTTTACACTTGTTTTATGCAAATTAATTGATTCAATTCAAACTATCAGTTTTACAGATTCTCTCAATTAAGTGATAACTATTTATTGAACTTGAGGTTATGGACAGAGAGATTCAACAAATGCTTACTGACCTATTCGAAATGACCTGAATAATTTGAGGATCTATATATAGAAATGGCTTTCTGGGGAGCTGTATTAAATGTTACTCTTAATTTGGAGGTGGTGAACTCATTATGATGGTAAATTATAGAAGCATTTCAGAAAGGAAAAAAATAAATGAATATTTTGAAAAAGCATCAACAGATGCTTCAAAATAAGAAATTCAAACACACACACAAAAGAGAGAGAAAGAGAGAGGAAATGACAAAAGACAAGACCAAGAGAAAGACTGGCTGCCTAAAATAATTTTAGTAGCCCACACAATTAACAAATACCTATGTATTGGAAGGTAATAGATCAAAATTCAATAAAGCTCACTGAACTTACCTGAGCAAGAGGTTTATTTTCAAATAGTGTTTCATGTTGAAAGAATTTGTCCAGCCCATGCTCCTTGGCAATATGTTCAGACTCATCAGAGAATAGGACAGCGTCCCCATCAAAGGCCACACGGAGCTGTGTGTCACAGTAAGCCATATCTTTGGCTCCATCAAACATTGTTGCAGAAGCGATCCCTGGCCGGCCATGGAGATTGATTAACCTCATGTCAGGAACATGAATTTAGTTTCCTCTTTTAAAAAATAATATTGCTATAATAATCATCCCAGACCCTATGCATCCTCTTTAGCTATTATCTGATTGAACACCCTTCACAGTTACCTATACACTGTCTCCATTTTTATAAGGGACAGAAACATGTAAAATGGGTTATAGGATTATCACTGAGGATATCTACTTCCAGGAAGAACAAAGCTCTAAAGTAAAAACTTAAGGGCTGCTCCTTGTGAAAGTACCTTAGCAGAAAGCCTACCTGGAAATAAGCCACACAATCATATGTTAAGCCCAATGAAAATAACTAGTAGAAAAAAATTACATTAACTATAGAGATAAATGGGAGCTCTGGTGGCATAGTTCCTAAGGTATTTGACTGCTAACCAGAAGGCCGGTGGTTCAAATCCACCAACCACTCCTCAGAAGGAAGGTTGGGAAATCTAGTTCTGTAGTGATACCACCTCAGAAACCCAAGGAGGGGTTACTATGAGTTGGCCTAGCTTGACAGCAGTGAGTTTAGTTTAGTTTATAGAGATAAGACAGATTAATACCTTACCTTCTTGTATTGCTTCTTGCACTTTTTCAGAATCGGCAGAGAGATAGAAGTTAGTAAGATATGCCTTCAAATACCCAACAGGGCTTTTTCCACCAGTCAGGCAGAAGCGGTCAATTAGTAAGCCTATTATGAGGCAAGAGAGATTTTGTTATCACAAAATACTGTAAATCCCTGCTGCCAATGATAGTTACTTTAGGAATAACTAAATACCTATTAAGGTTTCAGAATTACCTTCATAAAATTACTATTGAAAAAATTAATTGACTGTTCTACATAAGAGAAGATGTGTTTGGTACATTATAATTCATGAAGTGTAGCCACATAGACTACACCAATTCACAATCACAAAAACTGTATGGTAGGTATTATTATTTCCATTGCTGAAAAGGAAACTGACAACTAATGGCTTATCTGAGCCCATGGTTTACATGCACTGCATAGACTTGAACTCAAGTGTTTGACTCTTGTTTAGACTACAATAGTGCTCTTTTTCTTGAACTGTAGCCTCCTCACTCCTTTAAAGGGCAGTTAAGTTGTGGCTCTATTTTAAGTACCATTTTTGCATTTCTTCAGTAACAATGCAATTGTAATAAAAAGTAGTGTTAGGATTTCAATAATTTTCTGAAATCAGTAACAAAAGGTCTAATATGATCACCCTTTCCTGATTTGAAATTTTAAATGCAGTTATTAGCAAAATGAAAAATATTATGTCAGTAAATGTCTTTCAAATCAATAATAATTTTAAAAAACACTGAATGTTGGTGAAAGGTTTGCAAAACAGGCACCCACATACACTATGGATGAAAGTACAAATTTATATAAGCTGTCTACAAAGTAGTTTGACCTTCTGTACCAAGAATTTTGAATAGGTTTATACTTTTTGACCTAGTATTCAATTTTTAGGAACTTAATGTAAGGGAATAATCTGAAACTATAGTAAAGATCTATGTAGAATGGTCTCAGTGTAGGGTTATGTATTAAAGCAAAACATGATCCAACAATGTGAGAATAAAGTAAAACATGATGCATATAATAAAATATTATGTAACTATTCAAAGCGATTTTAGATATATGATAAATTGAACAGGAACACATGATATAAAGCAGAATACTGATTGTCAGTTGTTTATTATCTATATATACCAACAGATAAGGGTCCATCAGCAGTAGAGGTGGAAGTGTCTGTTTTGTTATTAAAAAAAGTCTCACTTTTTCAAGTAAGCCAAATAATAATACTGACAGATAATTTAATGATCCAGAACTTATTGAGTGATACTAGGACTTCAGAAATGATCGAAACACCATCCTTCTTCTCCAGGAGATCAGTTTGCTAAAGAGGTAGGCAGGTAAATAGATAATTATAATAAAGTATAACAAGATGGCAGCAGAGAAGATACAAATTGCCCTCAACACCCAGAAAAAGGAAGGGACTAACTTTTTTGGGTGAGACATTGTTATTCCATGAATAAGGCTGTATGAGGGGACTGAATTTAATCAGTTCATCAGTAGAATTAGGTAGATAATTATAATACCTCATGCTACCAGCCTGTATGCACTCAGTGTGGTGAGGTATAAACCTGTTGACGTAGAGTTGATTCTGACTCATAGTGACACCATAGTTTATAGAGTAGAACTGAGCTCCATAGGCTCTGCTTGGCTATAATGTTCTTGGAAGCAAATTGCCAGGCTTCTCTTCCGTGGTGCCACTAGGTGGGTTTGACCCACCAATCTCTCAGTTAGTAGTTGAGCACAAACCTTTTGTGCCACCCAGGGACCTTGTGGTGAGGAAGAGATAGACCAAAGACACCTTGAGAGATAATAGCTCCTTGGAACAAAAGGTGTATGAGCAGTTGTATGGAAAATGAATTTGCCCTGTAAATTTTCACCCAAATAACAATTAAAAAATAAAATAGCTCCCATTCTAAGCGCTTGATATGCATTCTCTCTTTTCACTTTGTAAATTATGAAGACTGCATTTTTAAAGAGCAAAATTTGATTTTAAAATTTGTATCAGTCAGATATGAAATTTATACTTGTTACCATTGATGTTAGCTACCTTTGTGTCAGCCCAAGCCTTTCTTCCTAGTTTGTTTTAGTCTGAAATCTCTGTTGAAACCTATTTAGCAGGGTGTCTGTTGAGTAGTGGGGCACTGGCCAGGCATACAACTGGGGCTTTCCACATAGATTCAACCACTGAAACACCAATGCATTTAAATAATTAGAGTAATCAGAAATGATCAAACAATATCACTAATAGCATATACAAGTAAAATTAAGCTGAAAATAAATCAGAAACAGTTGTAGCAGTACAGCAACAGGAAACAGCCAGAAATTCAGTCCAGATTCAGAAGGGGACATGGAACTAAGGTTATCATTGCTGATGTCAGATGGATCTTGGCCTAAAACAGAGAATACTATAAAGACTTTCTTTGTTGTTGTTGTTTTATTGACTATACAAAGGTATCCAATTGTGTGGATCATAACAATTTATGGATAACACTGCAAAGAATAGGTATTCCAGAACACTTACCTGTGCTCATGAGGAACCTGTACATAGACCAAGAGCAGTAGTCCGAACAGAACAAGGGGATATTGCATGGTTTAAAATCAGGAAGGGAGTGAGTCAGGGTTGTATCCATTCACCATATTTATTCAATTTGCATGCGGAGCAAATAATCTGAGAAGCTGAACTATATGAAAAGAACATGGCATCAAGATGGGAGAAAGTTTCATTAACAACTTGTGATATGCAGATGGCCCAGCTTTGCTTGCTGAAAGTCATGAGGACTTGAAGCAGTTACTGATGATATCAAAGACTATAGCTGTCACTGTAGATTATACTTCAGTATAAAGGGAAACAAAAATCCTCACATTTGGTCCAATAAGCAACAACTATCATGATAAATGGAGAAAAGACTGAAGTTGTCAGGGATTTCATTTTCCTAGAATCCACAATTACTGCCAATGGAACAGCAGTCAAGAAATCAAATGACATATTGCCTTGGGAAAATCTGCTGCAAAAGATGTCTTTAAAGTGTCAAAAAGCATAGATGTCACTTTGAGGACTAAGGTACACATGGTATTTTCAATCACCTTATGTGTATGTGAAAGCTGAACAATGAATAAGGAATACTGCAGAAAAATTGATGTCTTTGAATTGTGGTCTTGGTGAAGAATATTGAGTGCCAGAACAAATAAATTTGTCTTGGAAGAAGTACAGCCAGAATGCTCCTTAGAAACAAGGATGGCAACACTTCATCTTACATACTTTGGACTTGTTATCAAGAGGGACCAGTTCCTAGAGAAGGATGTCATGCCTGGTGAATTAGAGGGTCACTGAGAAAGAGGAAGATCCTGAAGAGATAGAGTGGCACAGTGGCTGCGACACTGTGCTAAAAAATTACAATTGTGATGACTGGGCAAGACTGGGCATTGTTTTGTTCTGTTCTTCAAAGGGTTGTTATGAGTCAGAATCAACTCAAGGGCACTTAACAACATATAGATCTCATAGCTTGGAATATGTGCTGATTATCTATAAATAGGTATTGGAGAACAAAATGGCCTAATTTTTACTTGTGTCCTAAAGATTGAGTATGTTACTTAGAAAATAAACTAAAAGCCCCCAAATAAGAAGTTAGGTAATTCCATAATAGGTAATAAAATAGGGTGCTTCTCTTAGCATCCCCAACACAGCTGATGGAAATCCTAAAGAGAGACAAAAAACCTTTTTCATATAAAATAATAAAGACAATTTTGCTGCTTATAAGTGTGGATTTGACGTGTGAGGAGAGACAGCAGATGAGGAAAACCAAATTGTAAGAGTGGAAGGAGAGGTGAAAACTTTAAACCTTTAACATTTATCTGTGGTGAGCAAGAAGTTTGATCACAGAGAGAAAGCCTTTGGGTTGACAGCTCCTTGAAGTCAAGTTCAGAAGTGAAAAACATAAAACAGAGAAATATATTGCAGGACCTAGGATTAAGACTTTGAAATTCACACTTGACAAGTTAAGTCCAGAGCTTTGAGCCCAACTCTGTGCTGGAGTTAAAAATGAACATGGCCTCTCTTGTTCTGACATAGGCAAATAAACATTCCTCACGCAGAAGGGGGTGTCAGTATCAAAGACACTACATTAGTGAGGCCACAGTTAGCAAAATAATATGGCTTCTCTCTTCCAGAGCAGCAAGCAATTCTTCCACATGGTATTTATTTTACTTACCATAGTGATTGACGCTGTTTATAAGCCGCACTCCCACTTGGGCATGGTTATTAGTCATCAGTACAATATCAAATAAGTCCTGTTCATCAGGATACAGCTCACGGAGTCTAGCATTGACATGCTGCAGCGCCTGCAGGTTAAAAACATGACTACGTGTAAAGGGAGGCAGGCAAGGTGGACATTGAGAGACTGGAGAAGAATGATCTCATTAGCATCAAATTCAAGTTCTGAAGACTTCACTAAAAGATTATGGCTCCTTGAAAGCAGAGTTATGCCATTCATTTCTGTACTTTCAGCTTCTCAGATATAGGACCTCAGTTAGTATCAACTGAATAAATGGATAATGTTTGTGGAAAATTGCTATAATATTTGGTTCACTAGTGTTTATCTCTGGGGAATTAGAAGAGCAAAGGACAAGGCTAGGCGTTTTTAAGTATGGATTTGTAGACTAGGTCTATGGTTCCCTCCCATGCTTCCAGTATGCCCTATATCTGCAACTTGTAGAGGTGGTGTTTTTGCATAGTTATGGAGTTACTGTGCAATACTGATATGTGTTATACGTGGGATCAGAGTTATAACTGCTATACACTTCTGTATAAATTCAGAGAAACTTACTTTGTATATAAAAGTCATGCCTCTAAGTGCCAGGAGTATCTTGTTGTTGTTGTTGTTATGTGCCGTCGAGTCGGCCCCGACTCATAGCGACCCCTCCTTGGGTTTCCGAGGCAGTATCACTACGGAAGTAGGATTGCCCAACCTTCCTTCCGAGGAGTGGCTGGTGGGTTTGAACCGCCAGCCTTCTGGTTAGCAGTCAAGTGCTTTAGCCACTATGCTACCAGAGCTCCCAGGAGTATCTTCGGAGTATCTTAGATGTCTCAATATGCTGTATTTTGGGTCAGAGCAGCTAAAAGTGAATTTCATCTCATTTTAATGAGGTGATGTATTTCTATTCCTCGATACTAAACTCATTACTACTTCTCATCACTCCTTTTAGGGTGGGAAAAGAAGCTTCTGTTGCAGGCCCATGATTTCAACTCCATTCAGGGAAGTCCCACATCTCAAATCTAGGGCTGGCGGCTGGGGTCCCTTCCTCAACAGTCTAGCCACTTTGAAAGCAAAACTGGAGTCAACTGGAAAGGGACAAGAATGACAAGGGTGGGCTATGAATTATAAAGGAAACTGAATAAGCCACTAAGAGTTTGCCTATGGTCCTTCCTGAACCATCCAGCCTCCCAAATGGCCAAAAAAACTGTCTTGCAGATTACCTTAACAAAACGGAATGCGGGCCCTGGGGTCAAGATGACGTTCTCATTGTTGAGCTGATATTCCATATACTTTTCCAAGCCCTCTTCCTCGTAGATTTTCCTGCCGTCCACCATGTTGAAAAGTGCCCGGGATGAGACAGCAATGGTGATGGCATGCTTGGGTTTGGGCTGCAGAGAGGGGCGCCAACAGGAGATCAGTCAGGAAGGGATCAAGGATATGAGTTCATGCTAGGGCAGGTTGTGGAGAAAACAACTGAGTCCCTGCTTGGATAGCTGGACCTGTGGAGGCTGTAAAGGGCTTAGACTACCAGAGGCTTCAGGGAGGCAGGTTTGGGGGTAGGGCTGAAGGATAGCTGCAGGAGGCTGGAACTAGCCTCCATGTACAATGCGGAACAGAAAAGTTTGGGCTGCAAAGTTGTGAGGAGGGGCATCAGGGGGCCTTGCTCACCGGCCGGGGACGAGAGCAGCTGGGGGTCTTATCGTACAGTGTCTTCAAGGATGCCCAGTAAGCCTCATCCTCATCCTCATCCTGATGCTGCTGCTGCTGCTGCTGCTGCATTTCAGACAAACAGTCGCGGTCTTGCTGGGCAGAAATGTTGTAGATCCCCTTGCGCTGAGAGTAGGTCCTCCATTCGGTGGGGGGCGTGCGTGGGTAGTCCCGCTGCTGAGTTTCCCGGGCTTCCCGCATTTCCCGGATGATGCCATGAGCCCAGGCTTCTGGATTCTCATGCATTTTGGTGTTGCGCCTGGAACTTGGCTCCGGCTCTGGAGGTGTGGGAGGTCGTGAGTCAGGTGGCATGTGTGGTTTAGCTTGTGTGGAAGGCGAAGGCTGTGCAGACAGCTGCTTTGGCGACTCAGGCTGGCTAGGGGAGGTAGATGGAGTCCTGGAGGTGTTGGAGCTGTTAGGGAGCTAAATCAAGACAAAAAGTGTCTGGGTTCAAGGCCCACCCAGGGTCCCTGACCCACATCCAGTCAAGGTCTCCAGATCCAGACTTGTCCCCTTCCCATCTGGCACCCTGTTATACCCAGGCTCTAGAAAAATCCTGTTTTTTCTCTCTTTAAGTTGTGTTTAAGGTGGCTGAGGTATTTTAGTGCTCCAAGCACTAAATGGACAAGAGGCATAGTCTGCTTTTGTTTCCCCCAATTCCTCCATCCTACCACTTATCTGTCAGTTTGTCCTACTGTGGTGGCTTGTGTGTTGCTATGAGGCTGGAGGCTATGCCACCGATATTTCAAATGCCAGTAGGAGCACCCCTGGTGGACAGGTTTCAGTGGAGCTTCCAGACTAAGACTCAGAAGAAGGAAGTGGCCGTCTGCTTCTCAAAGAATTGGCCAGTTAAAACCTTATGAATAGCAGTGAAATGCTGTCCGATACATTACTGGAAAACTTTATGAATAGCCCTTAAACATTGTACGATACACTGCTGAAGGATGAGTGTCTCAGGTCAGAAGGCACTCAAAATACGATTGGGGAAGAGCTGCCTCCTCAGAGTAGAGTTGACCTTAGTGATGTGGATGGAGTAAAGCTTTCAGCACCTCCATATGCTGATGTGGCACAACTCAAAATGAGAAGAAACAGCTGCAAACACTCATAAATAATCGGAATATGGAATGTATGAGTTATGAATCCAGGAAAATTGAAAGATGTAAAAAATGAACTGAAATGCATAAAGATCAATATCCTAGGCATTATTGAGCTAAAATGGACTGGTTTTGACCATTTTCAATCAGAAAACCATATGACTTACTATACTGGGAATGAAAAATTCAGGAGGAATGGCATGGCATTTATCATCACAAAGAATGTTTTAAGATCTATCCTGATGTACAATGAATGCTGTCAGTGATAGGATAATATCCATATGCCTACAAGGAAGACCAGTTAATACTACTATTATTCAAATTTATGCACCAACCACCAAAGCCAAATAGGAGAAAATTGAAGATTTTTACCAACTTCTGCAGTCTGAAATTAACCAACATGCAATCAAGATGTGTCCATTATTGCTGGTGATTGGAATGCAAAAATTCAAAGAATCACCAGTAGCTGGAAAATATGGCCTTGGTGATAGAAGTAATGCTGGAGAATCATGTGATAGAATTTTCCAAGACCAACAACTTATTCATTGCAAATATCTTTTTTTTCAACAACATAAATGGTGACTATACACATGGACTTTGTCAGATGGAATACACAGGAATCAGATCAATTCCATCTGTGGAAAGAAGCATATCTTTAGCCAAACAAAGCCAGGAGCTGAGTGTAGAACAGACTATCAACTCCTCATTGTTGTTAGGTGCCATCGAATTGGACATGACTCATAGCGACACCTCCTTGGGTTTCTGAGGTGGTATCACCATGGAAGTAGATTGCTCAACCTTCCTTCTGAGGAGTGGCTGGTGGGTTTGAACCGCCAGCCTTCTGGTTAGCAGTCAAGTACCTTAGGCACTATGTTACCATAGCTCATATGCAAGTTCAAAAAGCTGGAGACAATTAAAACAAGTGCACAAGAGCCAAAATCTGACCTTGATTATATCCATCCTGAATTTAGAGACCATCTAAAGGATAGATTTGATCCTTGAAAAACAATGACTGAAAACTAGATGATTTGTGGCATGACATCAAAAACATCATCCATGAAAAAAGCAAAAGATCTTTAAAAAGACAGGAAAAGAAGAAAAGACCAAAATGAATGTCAGAAGAGATTCTAAAACTTGCCTTTGAATGGATGGAGAGTAGCTAAAGCAAATAGAAGAAATGACAAGATAAAAGCTGAACAGAAGGAAAGTTTCAAAGAATAGCTCAAGAAGACAAAGCCAATTATTATAATGAAATATGCAAAACCTGGAGTTAAAAACAAAAGGGAAGAACACGCTTGGCATTTCTCAAGCTGAAAAAACTGAAGAAAAAATTCAAGGTTTGACTTGGGATATTGAAAAATTCTATAGGCAGAATACTGAATGATGCAGGAAACATCAAAAGAAGATGGAAGAAATACACAGAGTTACTGTACCAAAAAGAATTGGTTGATGTTCATGCATTTCAGGAGATGGCATATGATCAAGAACCAGTAGTATTGAAGGAAGAAGTTGAAGCTGCACTTAAGAAATTGGTGAAGAACAAGGGTCCAGGAAATGATGGAATACCCATTGAGATGTTTCAACAAACAGATGCCACACTGCAGGCTCACTCGTCTGTGCCAAGAAATTTGGAAGATGGCTACCTCGACAACTGAGTGGAAAAGATCCATATTTAGACACATTCCAAAGAAAGGTGATCCCAAAGAATGTGGAAATTATCAAACAATATCATTAATACCACACACAAGTAAAATTTTACTGAAGATGATTCAAAAGTGGTTGTAGCAGTATATTGACAGGGAACTTCCAGAAATGCCAGCTGGATTCAGAAGAGGATATGAAATGAGTGTTATCATTGGTGATATCATACGGATCTTGGCTGAAAGGGAAGAGTACGGGAAAGTTGTTTACTTATGTTTTATTAACTATGCAAAAGCATTTGATTGTGTGGATCATAACAAATTATGGATAACATTGAGAAGAATGGGCATTTCAGAACACTTATTTGTGCTCATGAAGAACCTGTACATAGACCAGGATTCTCTCCTTCAAACAGAACAAGGGGATACTGTATGGTTTAAAATCAGGAAGTGAGGGTGTCAGCGTTGTATTTTTTCATCGTACTTATTCAATATGTACTGTAAGGAAATAATGTGAGAAGCTGGACTATATGAAGAAGAATGTGGCATCAGGATTGGAGGAAGACTCATTAACAACCTGTGATATGCAGATGACACAACTTTTCTTGCAAAATATGAAGATGACTTGAAGCACTTACTGATGAAGATTAAAGACTACAGTCTTCAGTATGGATTACATCTCAACATAAAGTAAAAAAAAAATCCCCACACCTGGACCAATAAACAAAATCATGATAAATGGAGAAAAGATTGAAGTCGTCAAAGATTTCATATTACTTGGTTCCACAAACAACACCAATGGAAGCAGCAGTCAAGACATCAGACAACATATTGCACTGGGCAATTCTGCTGCAATAAACTTCTTTAAAGTGCTGAAGAGCAAAGATATCTATTTGAAAACTAAGGTGGGTCTAACCCAAGCCATGGTATTTTTAGTCACCTCATATGCCTGTGAAAGCAGGAAAATGAATAAGGAAGACCAAAGAAGAGTTGATGCTTTTGAGTTGTGGTGTTGGCAAAAAATATTAAAAGTACCATGGACTGCCCAAAGAACTAACAAATCTTTTCTAGAAGAAGTGAAGCCAGAGTGCACCTTAGAAGTGAGAATCGCCAGACTTCATCTCACCTACTTGGTTCATGTGGTCAGAAGGGGCCATTCCTTGGAGAAGGATATCATGCTTACTAAAATGGAGGGTCAATGAAAAAGGAGAACCTTCAACAAGATGGATTGACACAGTGGCTGCAACGATGGGCTGAGGTGTAGCAAGGATTGTGAGGCTAGCACAAGACTGAACAGTGTATCATTCTGTTGTGTATTGGGTCTCTGTGAGTTGGAAGTGACTCAACAGCACGTAACAACAACTTCTCCATCAGCACCTCACATGTTTGTAGGTGAGATACAGGTCCTTTTTTTTTGTCCTTAGGCAGCTATCACATAGTTTGCAAAGTTCTGTCCCTTGCCTCCCATATACCTGCTCAGTTAGAGCCTTCCAGATAGGGTAGAGAGCTTGAGTAGTGGGCCTTTCTCTGCTACTGCCTCCAAGTAAGTGGTTAAGTGGATGAGGAAATTGCTATAGATGTTTCCACCAGAAGATTCTGCACAAAACTCAGGGTATCTCTATTCATGGGAGACAAACTTGTCTGTCGGTTTGTCCTACCATGGTGACGTGTTGATGTGAGTTTTGAGGCTGAGCCACTGGTGTTTCAAACCCAGTGGGATGCACATGGTGCACAGGTATCAGCCTAGCTTACAGGCTGAGACAGACTAGGAAGAAGGAAGAGGCTGTCCACTTCTCAAAGAATTGGCCAGGTAAAATCTTATGAATAGCAAAGAAACACTGTTTGATACATTATTGCTCAACTTTATGAATAGTCTGGTTAGGTTAGAAAGCTCTCAAAATAGGACTGGGAAAAAGCTGCATCATCTGAGTAAACCCAGCCTTACTCATATGGATAAGGTATAGCTTTCTAAACCTCCATTAGCTGATGTGACACCACTCAAATTGAAGAGAAACAGCTGCAGACATCCATTGATCATCAGAACATTGAATGTACAAAGTATGAATGTAGGAAAATTGGAAGTTGTCACAAATGAAATGGAACACATAAAGATTGATATCCTCAGCATTAGTGAGCTGAAATGGACTGGTTTTGGCCATTTTGAATCAGACAACCATATGATCTACTATGCAAAGAATACCAGAAAGATGTTAACTTGTGTTGTATTGACTATGCAAAGGTATTTGACTGTGTGGACCATGACAAATTATTGATAACATTGAGAAGAATGGGAATTCCCGAACACTTTATTGTACTCATGAGGAACCTGTAACTTGACCAGGAGGCTGTGTTTTGAACAGAGCACAACATGGTTTAAAACTACATGGTTTAAAATCAAGAAGGGAGTGCGTCAGGGTTGTATCCTTTCCCCACACTTACTCAATCTGTGTGCTGAGCAAATAATGTGAGAAACTAGACTATATGAAGAAAAACATGGCATCAGGATTGGAGGAAGGATCATTAACAACCTGAGATACGCAGACGATACAACTTTGCTTGCTGAAAGTGAGGATGACTTGAGGCACTTACTGATGAGGGATGAAGAATACAGTCTGCAGTATGGATTCAGTCTCAATATAAAGAAAACAAAAATCCTCACAACTGGCCCAATGAGCAGCATCACAATAAATGGAGAGAACATTGAGGTTGTCAAAGAATTCACTTCGCTTTGTTCTACATTTGATGCCAATGGAAGGAGCAGTCAGGACATTAGATGGCGTGTAGCAATGGGAAGGTCAACCGCGAAGGAACTGTTTCACATGCTGAGGAGCAAGGATATCTCCTTGAGGACTAAGGTGTGCCTGACAGAAGCCATGATATTTCCAATCACCCGTATACATGTGAGAGCTGGGCAATGAATAAGGAAGACCGAAGAAGAGTTGATGGTTTTGAGTTGTGGTGCTGGAGAAGAATGCTGAAAGTACCATGGACTGCTAAAAGAAGTAACAGATTTGTCCTGGAGGAAGTGCAGCCAGAATGCTCCTTGGAAGCGAGAATGGACAGACTTCCTCTCACCTATTTTGGTCATGTTGTCAGAAGGGACCATTCCTTGGAGAAGGATGTCATGCTTGGTAGGGTGGAGGGTCAACGAAAGACGGGGAGGCCTTCAATGAGATGGATTGACACAGTGGCTGTGATGATGGGCTCAAGTATAGCAGGGATCATGGAGCTGGCGTGGAATCGAGCGGTGTTTCGTTCTGCTGTGCATGGGGTTGGTATGAGTCAGAAACCACTCGAAGGCACCTAACAACAACAACAACAACAACAACATCTCTCTTCTTATTTGCCAAAAAATCATCCAATGATCAGTCTGGAGAAGACAGTGTCTCCCTTTGCCTTCAGGGCTTCATGTGCCAGTGGGAGATCAACTGAAGAGAATCATCTTCCTAAATGGAAAGGATCTTTTCTAGAAAAGGGACTCCCTTACTAAGGTAGATGAGCATCTATATTTCAGTTTCTATGATTGCTTCACATGTGACTTGAAAGTCACATTTTTGGTTAGATTATTGAGGCAAACCTGGCAGAGAGTTAAAGGGCAGATGGATGAGGAAAGGGTATGTGGTTTCTCAGTGGATGGCTTTGCATTACTTCTTATACATCCAAAAACTTAATCTCAAAAGTAACTTTTTGGCTCATGTGGCCAGATCTAATTAAGAACTTAAAGTGTCACACAATCTAATACACTTCAACAATTCATCCCTTACAGTGACATTTCTATCCCCTCCTCTCTCTGAGAGTCTCAGGTACTCAATCAATATTTATTGAGTGAATAAAAGAATCACTGAGAGACCATGTTGTTATTAGGTGACTATTGAATCAGTTCTGACTCATAGAGACGCTAGGTACAACTGAAAGAAACACTTCCCAGTCCTGTGCCATCCTCATAATTGTTGCTATGCTTGAGCCTATCATTGTAGCCACTGTGTCAGTCCATCTCCTTAAGGTTCTTCCTCTTTTTCACTGACCCTCCAGTCTATCAATCACGATGGGCTTCTCCAGGGATTGGTCCCTTCTGACAACATGACCAACACATGAGAGGTAGTCTAGCCATTTTTGCTTTTAAGGCATATTCTTTACTTCCTCCAAGACAGGTTTGTTTATTCTTCTAGCAGTTGATGGTACATTCAATAATCTTCATCCACACCACATTAAAATCCATCAATTCTTCTGCAGTTTTCTTTATTCATTATTGAAAGACCATGTTGTATAATGATTAACTGTGTAGCCTCTGGACTTAGACACACTAGTTTTAATATTAGCTGTACCACTTATGAATGTGTAACTTTAGGTGAGCTACTCTGTGCTTCATTTTTCTCAGCTGTAAAATGGTGATGATGGATGCCTTGTGAGGGGTAAATTAACTTAAACATGTTTGTAGAACAGGGCTTGTCAATATAAAGCATCAATAAATGTTAATACTTATTTTATCAACTACTCTTTCCTTTTCATCTCCATATCTACCTTAAGACTGGCATTCCTGCTTCTGGGTTCATCTATGGATTGAGCCCTGGTGGATGGGCTCCGTGATGTCCGGGACCATTGATTTCGCACTAGATATCCCCGAGAGTCTGCCTTTGATAATTCTTGTGATCCCTGTCAAGGAGAGAAGAGACCTAGAGGTGTACCATTCCTGTCACGAATGTGCCTACAGAATAACTATTGGCTAAAAATGACAGGGCCCAATGAGAGGATTTTTGCCCTCCATGACCCTTTATTTAACCTTGATGATGTGTGCTATTCTAACTTTGGCCCAGTCCTAACATCTGTGTGGCAAATGCAATGGGGACCCAACAGAAGGAATACCCCAAACTAAGGAACAATCTGGTACTCTTGTGTCTTTTCACTGTTGATTCCTCTTATTTAAAACTTAACAGTGTTGTCCATTTCCTCCCTTCTTCCAATTCCTTTCCTTAAGAATAAGTCTGTTCACAGATGCTAAAATGATATACCTATCATTTTTTTTACAAGACTACACATATGAAGGCAGTTGGTATACAAATAGGAGCCCCTGAGTGGCACAAATGGTTAAGTACTCAACTACTAACCAAGAAATTGGTGGTTTGAACCCACCCAGAGGCACTTCAGAGGAAAGAAATGGTGATCAACTTCTGAAAGGCCTTGAAAAACCCTAAGGAACATTTCTACTCTGCACACACCGGGTCACCCTGCATCAGAACTGACTTGGTGGCAACTGGTTTGGTGTTCTGGTTTTGGTTGATAAACAAGGCTGCATCCAGGCTCCAAGAGTGTTTCATAAAAGGAAATAGAGCCCACTAGCATTCCTTTCAAGAGGTACAAGGATGGAGGAGATCATGGGAGAGGCATATGGAATAGTTTTTATTCCCCATATCCTTCCCCTCACCCAGATTGCCTGTGGCTCCCCTCCAAAATTAGTCATAGGATCTCTGCTCACCCTGATCGTGGTGATCTGATGGCCCTGCTCCCACAACAGGCACATGTGAATATAAATACGTATTGTGCGGCAGGGGCCAAGAAGTACTGTTCCCGTTCCCTCAGCTGCACAAAAGCAGCGTCTACACGATGAGTGACCTCGCATGAAGCAACATCTCAGCGAGTGATTCGGATAGAATGCACGCCTCATCTGAAAGATTGTGCAGAAAATGGTCAATGCGATGGCCAGACTCCCCTTCCCTCCCTGATTTGAACAAAGACCTGTCTGTTCCCATAGGCTGAGCAGATACAAAAAAAAAAAAAAAAAGAAAGAAAAACCACAAAAAAACGTTGCCGTCCAGTCGATTCCGATTCATAGCGACCCTACAGGACAGAGTTGAACCACCCCATAGAGTTTCCAAGGCTGTAATCTTTACAGAAGCAGACGGCCACATCTTTCTCCCACGGAGCAGCTGGTGGGTTTGAACTGCCAACGTTTTGGTTGGCAGCTGAGCGCTTAACCATTGCGCTACCAGGGCTCCTCTGAGCAGATGGAACAGCTATATTTCTATGCCAGATATTCTGTATGAACATGGGGAATGTGGACTGGAGGGAAAGGCAGGGGCCAGCTTCTCTTAGTTTTCCTTAACCTCTCCACGAGGACATATGTTGTTGTTTTGTTGTTCCTGTTTGCCGTCGAGTCGGCCCCGACTCATAGCGACCCCTCCTTGGGTTTCCGAGGCAGTATCACTAAGGAAGTAGGATTGCCCAACCTTCCCTCCGAGGAGTGGCTGGTGGGTTTGAACTGCCAGCTTTCTGGTTAGCAGTCAAGTGCTTTAGCCACTATGCTACCAGAGCTCCTAAGTATCCCTTAATACAGACTTCAGCACTTCAGTCTCCTTCCCCCAAAACTTTCAACCCACTGCATTGTTTTGCTTTCTGTTTTTTTTTTTTTTTTTTTTCATCATGCTTTCAGTCTTCTAATTTTCTCACCAATCCCACAGAGATTAGCTCACCTGGGTTGTCACACGAACTCCCGGTTTCTCAGAATCCCTTCTTTTCTCTGCTTCTAGACTTTCTTTTGAGTGCCTCATACCAGCCTCATTCTTAATATGGAAACAAAGAATGTTTATTTATTTTAACATATTAGAGGCATTAGAAACTTTGGATTTTACAGTACACAAATAAACAAATTTGTCAATATCTCAATATTAATATATACTAATATACCTACACACATATAGGGAGCTCTGGTAGCATAGTGCCTAAGGCACTTGACTGCTAACCAGAAGGCTGGAGGTTCAAACCCACCAACCACTCCTCATAAGGAAGATGGGGCAATCTACTGCCTCGGAAACCCAAGGAGGGGTCTCTATGAGTCGGGGCCGACTCGACGGCACATAACAACAACAACAACACACACATATGTATGTATGTATGTATGTGCATGTGTGTGTATGTCTCTCTGTGTGTAGAGCCATATATACATAGATAGAGAGAGAGAGAGAAAACCCTGGTGATACAGTGGTTAAAGCAGTCAGCTCAGCTGCTAACTAAAAGGTTAATGGTTCCAGCCCACCAGCTGATCCACAGGAAAAAAGACTTGGTAATCTGTTCCTGTAAACATTTCACCCTAGAAAACCCTCAGGGAAAATTCTATTCTGTCCCACAAGGTTACTATGTATATATAGGAGCTCTGGTAGTGTAGTGCCTAACTTGACTGCTAACCAGAAGGGTGGCGGTTCAAACCCACCAGCCACTCCTCAGAAGGAAGGTTGGGCAACCTACTTCTGTAGTAATACTGCCTCGGAAACCCAAGGGGGGGTCGCTGAGAGTCATGTCTGACTCAACGGCACATAACAGCAACAACAAATATATGTATGTGTGTATATATATGTGTGTGTGTGTGTGTACACACACATATACATATACGCACACACACACATATATACAGTTATTGTTAGATGCTATTGAGTTGGCTTCAACTCATGATGACCTTATTTATAATAAAATGTTACGTTACCTGGTCTTGTGCCATCATCATGGTTGTTGGTATGTTTGAGTCACTATATATATAAGATATATATGTATTTATACTATTTCCACCTGTTCTAACAAACATGAATGAAGAGAACAGATATTAGGAAACTATAGAACACATTTTAAAAATACAGATATTTGTTCATTTATAGATTTGAGACATGAAACATTTATCATTTAAAACATGATAAAATGGGAAATGCTATTATTTTATAGGAGAATTTTGTACAGTTTGAATTTAAATGTGAAATTGCTCACATAGAGTAATTTTTTTTTTTTTCCTTTTTCCATTCCTCTGATGATTACTACTTATGGAACTTTTTGTTTGGACATATATAATTGAAACTTTTCTCATTTGTTATCATCTTAACTGTACCTTATACTTTTTTTTTTTTTAGGTCTAAACCTCATCAGTAATAAGGTGATTTATAAAATCAAGGCCCTTAATTCTGTACAGATTTATTGACAGATATATCCTCCAGAGTCTTCTATGCTTTTCATCTATTATGGATTGAACTGTGGTACCCCAAATATATGTTGTAAACCCTAACCTCTATGCCTCTGGTTGTAATCCCATTTGGGAATGGGTTGTCTTTGTTAGGTTAATTAGACAGGATTGTAGGGCATCTCTTGAGTCTATAGTAGTGTAGTGATACTGTAGTGATACTGCCTCAGTATTTTGAGATATAAAAGAGATTAATCAAGCAAGTGAAGGAAGTGGAGATGGGGTCAGATAGATACCAAGACACATGGAGATCTCCAGGAGCCAGGAAGCAGAAGTTGAAATGACAAGGAACTTTGCCTAGAGCTGGCAGAGGGAAAGCCTTCCCTTAGAGCCAGCACCCTAAATTCAGACTTCTAGCTGCCTAATCTGTGAGAAAATAAATTTCTGATTCCTAAAGCCACCCGTTTAAGGTATTCTGTTATAGCAACACTAGATAACTAAGACATCATCTACTTGCTCATAATATTTAGAGTAAAAAGAGGTTTCATATCAACAAATTAATAAGGAGGTCAGTGTAGGAGAGGGCAAGATGACCACAACTCATTTTGTGGAAACCTATTCAAATATTCGTTTTCACTTTCAATTAGAGGAGTTTCTTATTAGAATACTATTTATACTGTTGGGAGCTCTGGTGGCATAGTGCCTAAGGCATTTGACTGCTAAACCAGAAGTCTGGTGGTTCAAACCCACCAGCCACTCCTCAGAAGGAAGATTGGACAATGTACTTCTGTAGTGATAGCACAAGGAGGGGTTGCTGTGAGTTGGATCTGACTTTATGGCAGTAAGTTTGGTTTTGGTATTAATACTGTGTCATGCTAATTCAGTAGCCTAAGATTGGTGTTAATTATCTGTTTATGGAGCTCAACTTGTAGGTTAGACCAAGGTGTCCTGGGGCAGTCTATTCATCGCTTTCTGTTCAGTGCCTTGCATCTAGGAAAAATCTGACCAATGTTAGCTGAATAATTGATTCTGTGACTGCAGAGGCTGACACAGCTTCACGGTCCTTGAACTAATTCCCAAAATCCTTCCACCTTCCCCAACACACATACACATCAAAAACTCATTCCTAACCCATTGGCATTGAGTCTATGCTGACTCATAGCAACCCTATAGGGCAGAGTAGAACTGTCCCATAGGATTTCCAAAACTAGTATTTACAGAAGCAAACTGCCACATCTTTCACCTGCAGAGCCGCTGGTGGGTTTGAAGTACCAACCAACTGTTAAGTTGGCAGCTGAGTGCTTATAAACTGTGCGATCAGGGCTCCTCCCACACATACTAGTCACCATAAAATCCTGTTACTTCTAACTCTAAAAGTCTAAAAGACCTTTAAACTCAGTCTCTTTTCTTTATTCCTATTACTATTGCCTTAGGAGCTCTGGTAGTGAGGTGCCTAAGGCATTTGACTGCTAACCAGAAGGCTGGCGGTTCAAACCCACCAGCCACTCCTCGGAAGGAAGGTTGGGCAATCTACTTCTGTGGTGAAACCTTCTGTGGTGTGCCTCAGAAACCCAAAGAGGGGTCGCTATGAGTCAGGTCAGACTCGATGGCAAATAACAACTAACAACATTACTATTGCCTTATTCCAATCCTCAGATCGTCATGGACCTACTTTCTTAGACTTTTAAACAGGTTTTATGGCCTCAAACCCTCCCTACTTTTAGATGCATCCATCCCATAAATTGATATTTATAACAATAATAATAATAATAATAATAATAATAATTAAAACGCACTGCTGTGGAGTCAGATCCCACTCATAGAGACCCCGAGGTGGTATCACTATGGAAGTAGATTACCCAACCTTCCTTCTGAGGAGTGGCTGGTGGGTTTGAACTGCCAGTCTTCTGTTTAGCAGTCAAATGCTTATGCACTATGCCACCAGAGCTCCCAATATTTATAATATGTAGATCTAATTATGCTTCTTTCCTGGATAGACTCTTCACTGTCTTGGTTAGATAGACAAAGCACTCCATCATGTACGCTATCTTTAACTTGCATTTCCTCCAGTTTTTCCAAGTTATTTCAATGCCCTACGTATCACCCTTATTTCCTTGTAACATTCGCATTTCTTTAATGTTCTTCAAAATCCAGTTCAGAGTGACCTGAGGCAAGTGCCCAGAGTTAAACATCCCCCTGTGCTCTCTGTGTCTTTTGTACATTCTTTTGCTGAACATTGAATTGTACTTTGTTTATGTATTCTCTCCTCCCAGGCTGTGTGTTCTTCAAAGACAGCAACTGTGTTTTCACCTCTTACCACTAACATATGAGGATAAGCTCAATAAATGCTACTTATTTGATTGACTTATAGTAGAAGCTTTAATGTCTTTTATTCTCCATTCTTCATTTCCTTTTTTTCCTCCTTTTCTTTTCCTCTACATGAAGCTATTATCTGAAATTTGGTTGTAGCAGAGCATACCCGGGGGTAAATGATTGGCCAAAAATCAGTATTTTTTCAACTCTGTCCCAGATTCCTAAAATATTCACTCACCTTCCTTTTCTGTTTCAAAGATGTTTGACTCATTTCTTTCACTATTGAATATCTGTTGTTGTTACGCAGATTTTCTGCTCCCCAGCTCCATTTCCTGTTGCTTCGCCTGCTCAGTCTAGCTCTACATTTAGAATGTCAAATTTATGACATCATATGTGAGCCCATAATAACAAACTGACTCTGAATACATGACTATGATTCTTTTTTAAAAAGCAATAGTATTTCTTCATATTCAAGTCCATCCTCTGTGTAATCATTGTCCATGATTTTAGGAAATGAGATCTGTACAATGTTCAAATGTATAGTATATAGCAGTATTAGTACTACTACTTCTTTCTTTTAACAACATTTTTAGCAATACTCTGTTGCTGATCATAGCAATCCCAATTGCAACTGTACATTTTCTGGCAAATTAAATGGCAAACTCATTTGTGGATGTAACCAATTATCATTGTTCTTCCTCATGGATTTTGAATGGATTTTCCTAAATCTGGAGACTATTGTTGACAGCTCAGACTTTTTTCTCGTGGAGCTTTATTGAGGAACCAGCAGAAGGGTTTGGTGTTTTTTTCTCACAATGGCAGAGCCCACTGAGAAAGACACTGTCAAAGCATTTTCCCTTTTGACTGGATACAGTGTGTCAGAGTTACCTGAGTTAGTCTTTCCTGATATTTGCCCAATCTTTTGTTCTGTAAACACACATTTGTCCCTCCTGTGTACATGCAGAGAAGAATATGTAAATTCCAGCCCCTGTTTGAGCTCAATATGTTGTTGCTGTTGTTATGTGCACTCAAGTTGGACCCAACTCATAGCGACCCCTCCTTGGGTTTCTGAGGCAGTATCACTATGGAAGTAGATCAACAAATGCTGCAGTTTACTGTTCTGATTTTACCTTCACTCAACTTTAGCCACGTACAGAGACTGCTGGGCTTCACCCCCAGAATTTCTGATTCATTAGGTGTTAGGGGGATGGACTCCAAAAATTTAAATTTCTAACAAGTTTCCAGATGAGGCAGGTGCTTCTGATCTGAGAATTACACTTTGAAATTACACTTTGGTAATGACTGCTGTTGTTAGGTGCTATCAAGTTGGGTGTGACTCATTGTGATCCTGTATACAATAGAAAGAAACAATACTCAGACCTGCATCATCCACACAATCATTGCTGTTTGAGCCCATTGTTGCAGCCACTGAGTCAATCCATCTTGTTGAGGGTTTCCTTTGACCTGACAATTTACCAAGCATGATATCATTCTCCAGGACCTGATCTCTCCTTATAACAAGACCATAGTATGTGAGATGAAGTCTCGCCCTCCTTACTTCCAAGGAACATTCTGACTATACTTCTTCCAGGACAGATTTGTTCATTCTTCTGGAATTCCATGATGTATTTAATATTCTTCACCAACACCATAATTCAAATGCTTCAATTCTTCTTAATTCTTCTTTATTCATTGTCCAGGTTCCACATACATGGCAGGTGATTGAAAATACCATGGGCTTGGGTCAGGTGCTCCTTAGTCCTCAAAGTGACATCTTTCCTTTCTAACACTTTAAAGAGGTCTTTTGCAGCAGATTTGCCCAATGCAATACGTAGTTTATTTCTTGACTGCTGCTCTCATGGGCATTGATTATGGAGCCAAGTAATATGAAATCATTGACAACTTCAATCTTTTCTCAGTTTATCATGATGTTGCTTATTAGTCTAGTTGTATGTTGTGGTATTCACTGAGGTAGAGTAATTAGAAATTCTTCATACTCACATGAGTTGGAATCAATTGGACAGCAAATACTGATGTTATTATTATTTTTACTGGTTCGTATTCACAGTTATGCTTTAGCTCCATTAGTTTCATATGACCCATTTCAAACAGTCCCTTCCCTATCTTAAAACTCATCTATTGCAGTTGTTGTTGTTGTAGTTAGGTTCCGTCGAGTTGCCTCCAACTCATAGTGACCCTGTGCACAGCAGAATGAAACACCACCCAGTCCCGTGCCAGCTCCACGATCCCTCCTACACTTGAGCCCATCACCACAGCTACTGTGTCAATCCATCTTGTTGAGGGCCTTCCCCTCTTTCGTCCACCTTACCAAACATGACATCCTTCTTATGCTGACAAAATGACCAAAGTTATGTGAGATGAAGTCTGGCCATTCTCACCTCCAAGGAGCATTCTGCCTGTACTTCCTCCAGGACAGATTTGTTGGTTCTTTTAGCAGTCCATGGTACTTTCAGCATTCTTTGCCAGCACCGCATCTCAAAAGCATTTATTCTTCTTCAATCTTCTTTATTCATTGTCCAGCTCTCACAGAGGTGATTGAAAATATCATGGCTTGTGTCAGGCACACCTTAGTCCTCAAGGAGACATCTTTGCTCCTCAGCACTTGAAAGAGGTCCTTTGCAGCTGACTTGCCCAGTGTTATACATCATCTGATGTCCTGACTGCTGCTTCCATTGGCATTGATTATAGAATCAAGCAATGTGAAGTCTTTGACAACTTCAATTTTTTCTCCATTTATTGTGATGCTGCTTATTGGTTCAGTTTTAAGCATTTTTGTTTTCTTTATATTGAAACATAATTCATACTGGAGACTGTATTCTTCAATCTTCATTAATAAGTGCTTCAAGTCGTCCTCACTTTCAGCAAGCAAAGTTGTGTTGTCAGCATATCACAGGTTGTTAATGAGCCTTCCTCCAATCCTGATGCCACATTCTTCTTT
>NW_006922283.1:317206-319470 GCF_000298275.1 Orycteropus afer afer
TCCATGGGTTTTCCATCAATTCCTGGAGCCTTGCTCTTCACCAATTCCTTCAGTGCATCTTCGACTTCTTTCAATACCATTAGTTCTTGATCATTTTCCATCTCCTGAAATGGATGAAGATTGACCAGTTCTTTTTGGTACAGTGCCTCTGTGTATTCCTTCTATCTTCATTTGGTGCTTCCTGCATCATTCAGTATTTTGCCCATAGAGTCTTTCAACGTTGCAACTTGAGCCTTAAATTTTTTGCTCCATTCTTGTAGCTTAAGAAATGCCAACCATGATCTTCCCTTTTGGTTTTCTAACTCCAGGTCTTTTCACATTTCATTATAGTAATTGGCTTTGTCTGCTTGAGCTGCTCTTTGAAATATTCTATTCAGCTCTTTCATCTTGTCATTTCTTCCATTTGCTTTAGCTACTTTCCATTCAAGGGCAAGTTTAAGAATCTCTTATGACGTCTGTTTTGGTCTTTTCTTCTTTTCTTGTCTTTTTAATGACCTCTTGCTTTCTTCATGCATGATATTCTTGATGCCATCTACAATTTTGGTTTTAAGTTATTAGTGTCCAATGCATCAAATCTATTCTTTAAATGGTCTCTAAATTCGGGAGGTATATATTCAAGGTCATATTTTGGTTCTTGTGGACTTGTTTTAATGTCATCAACTTCAATTTGAACTTGCATATGGCCAGTTGATAGTCTGTTCCACAATCAGCTCCTGGCCTTGTTTTTGCTGAAAATATTGAGCTTTTCCATCACCTCTTGCCACAGATGTAGTCAATCTGATTCCTGTGTACTCCATCTGGTGATGTCCACTTGTATAGCCACCGTTTGTGTTGTTGAAAAGAGGTATTTGCAATGAATAAGCCATTGGTCTTGCAAAATTCTATCATGCAATCTGTAGCATTATTTCTGTCACCAAGGCCAAATTTTCCAGCTACAAGTGATTCTTTTTTTGTTTCCAACTCTTACATTCTAGTCACCAGTGATAATTAACACATCTTGATTGCACGTTTGGTCAATTTCAGACTGCAGAAGTTGATAAAAATCTTCATGTCTATTGCCGGTAAAGCCAGTTATCAGTGAAACTACCTCCTATGTGTACCCATGTGACTCCAAGTGGTCATGAAGAATGTCCCCTCTGTTCAACAGGGCCATGTCTCTGTTGACTGGGCTCTAAGAAGTTGGTTAGCAACAACTGCGCCCTCTTCTTGTTACCTCATCTGGGAAGGAACTCTAAGGCATTGGTTCATACTTCAGGCTACATATTAAAATTACTTTGAGAGCACTTAAAAGTACTAGTGCCTAAGTGATGGCAAACATTGATCTACAGGTGGGTAGATGGGTGAATGGGCCGAATGATCAGGTATGTCTAGACAGGGGAGAGTATGGCCATGACCATGTATAGAATTGGCAAATGATGTGTCTACAAGCATATTTGTATATGCTATAAGAATGTCCATGTATATACTAGAGCTGACAAAGGACAAGGTTGTGGTGACTTCTTGGCCACAGCTAGCTACCCAGAAGGAGTGAGTAGTTGGGCCAGTGGGCTCAAGACCATGGTCCCAGAGGACATCAGGCTCAATTGGCATAACCTGGTACACAAAAACATTGTTCCACATCCTACTTTGGTGAGTAGTGACTGGGATCTTGAAAACTTGCAAATGGACATCTAGATGCAACGATGGGTTCTCTCCTCATCCAGAGCAAAGAAGAATAAAGAAAACCAAAGATTCAAGGAAACAATGAGTCCCAGGGACTGGTAGACCACACGATCCTCAGCCTATATGACCATGACTCCAGAAGAACTAGATGGTGCCTGACTACCACTGTCAACCACTTGAATGGGCATCTGTATAGGAGATCCTGGATAGAGTGGGAGAACAATGTAGAACAAAACTCAAAATTATATAAAAGAAGACCAGTCTTGCTGGTCTGATAGAGCCTGGTGAAACCCCTGAAACTATGGCCCCTAGCTGCTCTTCAGGTCTGGAATTGAACTCACTCCTGTGGCTTCCAGCCAAATAAAAGACAGGCATATGGACTGAACATTTACATCAGGTAGATACACTCCTTGGAGAGATTAATCATGGGAGAACAGAAGGGCAGTGTATGCATGGGGAGATCGCTCAGGGGCAGGAGTGCATGGGAAGGAAGGACATAAGGAAGAGGTAACTAACTGTGGGGAGGAAATGAGAAGAGAGCTGTTAATTGTGGGAAATTGCAGTCAATGTCATGAGACAAAATTTGTATGAACTGCTGTATG
>NW_006922283.1:319880-321534 GCF_000298275.1 Orycteropus afer afer
ACACACACACATCTCAATATAAAGAAAACAAAAATCCTCACAACTAGACCTATAAGCAACATCATGATAAATGGAGAAAAGATTGAAGTTGTCAAATACTTCACATTGCTTGGTTCTACAATTGATGTCAATGGAAGCAGCAGTCAGGACATCAGATGACGTACGGCACTGGGCAAGTCAGCTGCAAAGGGCCTCTTTCAAGTGCTGAGGAGCAAAGATGTCTCCTTGAGGACTAAGGTGTGCCTGATACAAGCCATGATATTTTCAATCATCTCATAGGCATGTGAGAGCTGGACAATGAATAAGGAAGAGCAAAGAAGAATTTCTGCTTTTGAGATGTGGTGCTGGTGTAGAATGCTGAAAATACCATGGGCTACTAAAAGAACTAACAAATCTGTCCTGGAGGAAGTTCAGGCAGAATGCTCCTTGGAAGCGAGAATGGCCAGATTTCATCTCACCTACTTTGGTCATATTGTCAGAAGGGACCATTCCCTGGAGAAGGATGTCATGCTTGGTAGGGTGGAGGGTCAATGAAAGAGCGAAAGACCCTCAATGAGATGGATTGACACGGTGGCTGTGGTGATGGAAGTGATGTCCCATCTTATTCACAGGGAGGGGAATTATATAATAGAGTCAGTGGAGGGTCACATTAGAATTTTACCTAATATACTCACTTAGATGAAGATTAAAGATACAGTCTACAATATGGATTACATATCAACATAAATAAAACAAAAATCCTCACAACTGGACCGATAAGCAGCATTGCAATAAATGGAGAAAAGATTGAAGTTGTCAAAGATTTCTTATTACTTGATTCCACAATCAACACTAGTGGAAGCAGCAGTCGAGACATCAGATGATGTATTGCACAGGGAAAATCTGCGAGATACCTCTTTAAAGTGCTGAAGAGCAAAGATAGCTCTTAGTTTCCAACTCATAGTGACCCCCATTGGGTTTCTGAGGCTGTAAATCTTTATGGAAATAGATCGCCCTGTCTTCCTTCCACTCTTTGAAGACTAAGTTGCACCTAACCCAAGCCATAGTATTTTCAGTCACCTCATATACATGTGAGAGCTGGACAATAAGTAAGAAAGACTGAAGAAGAGTTACTGTTTTGAATTATGGTGTTGATGAAGAATACTGAAAGTACCAGGGACTGCCAGAAGAACTAACAAGTCTGTCCTAGAAGAAGTACAGCCAGAATGTTCTTTGGAAGCAAGAATGGTCAGACTTTGTCTCACCTAGTTTGTTCATGTTGAACAAACATGAAGGGACCATTCCATGAAGAAGGATATCATCTTGGTAAAGTGGAGGTTCAACAAAAACTGCGAAGGCTCTCAATGAGATGGATTGACACAGTGACTGCAATGATGGGTTCAGGTGTAGCAAGGATTGTGAGGCTGACACAGGACTGGGCATTGTTTCTTTTTGTTGTACATAGGGTCACTATGACTCAGAGCAGACTCACTTGCACCTAACAACAACAACAACAACATACTCACTTAACTGACTTTACCTGGGTTACTGTTCAAACCAGGGAGTAAAATGAATAAAACCCAAGCCTGCCAATTTGTGACCATCGTTATCTACATAGGAGAATATGGACTAACTGAGGCTGGTCTGGGCACTTGATTTAAAGATATATATATAT
>NW_006922283.1:321634-323708 GCF_000298275.1 Orycteropus afer afer
AAAAATAGGTGTGGGGGAGGTAATATGTGAAGATGCTTCTAGATTGTTGCAAAGTCCTGTGGATTCTGTTGTTTGGTTATTTTGGGATAGTAGACTTTCCCTTGCAGCCCTCTGTAATCTGTTATTGTTGAGCAGACATAGGTAGACCTAAGGGCACTTTGACACCAATTTACACAGTAATAATATTTTCTTTAGATTAGTCCTGAAAATAATTATGAGGATGAAGTGATATGTCCTTCTTAGTCCATTTCTGTACAGATATAGGTATCTCTAAATGGTTGGATTATAAGAAACTATACTGAAGGTATCAGTGTTGTTTTGAAGTAAAATAAACCTGGGTTCAAAAACCAACCCTGCTATTAACCATTGGTTAATGTTAACCAAAGGTTAACCAAATGTTAGCCAAAGGTTAATGTTAATCAAAGGAACTCTGGTGGCATAGTGACTAAGGCATTTGACTGCTAAGCAGAAGGTTGACGGTTAAAACCCAGCAGTCACCCCTTAGAAGGAAGGTTGGGCAATCTAATTCCATAGTGATACTGCCTCAGAAACCCAAGGAGGGGTCACTATGAGTTGGACTCGACTAGACAACAGTGAGTTTGGTTTTTAGTTTAATGTTAACAAGTTCCTTAACATCTCTGAGCCTTGATGTTTATGTCTATAAAGTAGGTATTAGAATGTGTAGTTTGATGGGTTTTTTTAGTGAGAAATAAATGGACAATGATGTAGAATCTTTGGCACAGAAAATCTGGTCCATGTTATTGTTGTTGTTGTTGTTAAGTGCTGTCGAGTCAGACCCGACTCATAGTGACCCCTCCTTGGGTTTCCGAGGCAGTATCACTATGGAAGTAAATTGCCCAACCTTCCTTCCAAGGCGTGGCTGGTGGGTTTGAACTGCCAGCCTTCTGGTTAGCAGTCAAGTGCCTTAGGCACTACGCTACCAGTGCTCCTGGTTCATGTTAAGGGGTTTTTTATTACTGTTTGTGGCCAAGTCTATTCTGAACCATGGAGGCCCATGTGTGCAGAGTATAACTGCTCTATAGGGTTTTTAGGGCTGTGACCTTTTGGGGTCTATTTCTCACTATTTGAATTCAGGTCTGTCTTGTGACTTGCTTCATTCTTTGTAATGCTGGGGAAGTAACATTGTGTGAATTCTAAAGCTCAGGGCTACAAAGGCCTGTGGCCTCTGGTTTTGCCCTTTTGGAGCTGAATTGATATCTTTAAGAATGAAGAAAGAGGCAAAATGAGCATATGCTAGGCACTTGACATATTTTATACCACTTATTATTTTTAACCATGAAAAGCTAAGCAAATTGTCCAAAGTCACTACATTTATAATTAGGGGAACTCAGATTCTAACTGAATTCTACCATTCCCTAAAGCTTACGATGTTGTTTAAACAAACTTCCTCTTCTAGGAGCTTTTGCAGTGGCCGATTCTTCTATACACAATTTAACAGTTGGTCAATCTGGAATCCTATACAATTAATTGGATATTATAAAGAATGGATCAGCTAAGTGCTTCTCATCTCTAAATATGAGCCTCATTTAATAAGACTATGTATCTCCATTTCTCAGCTCCTGATATCAATCCTGCTGATAGTACACATACAGAGTATTGTTGCCAAAAGCTGATCAGTGGAAATTCCCTGTCCAAAATATTGTCTAGAGGCCAATGTGCATATACTATGATTTTTCTGGATGACAGTTACATCAACATGCTGCTTATGTAGAGCAAAGCTGCAAAGTACAAACTCTGGAAAGTTCCCTAAGGAGGAGAGGATACCAACCAGAATTCACCAGTGAAGCACAAGTTGTCTTTGAGTTTCATATTTCTTGTCTCAATTCATCTTGATTACTCACATGACTCAGGAGTTACCATAGTCTTTGAGGGTCAGAGAACTCTATTAGATGTAATAGAGTTTGGGGTATTGGGAAAGAATGAAAAAAATATATAAAATTTGAACTTAAAAAAAAATAACTTGGAGGCAGGGCAAGATGGCGGACTAGGCAGAAGGATTGCACAGACCCTCTTCAACAAAGAAAAGGGAAACCAATTAACACAGACACAGAAG
>NW_006922283.1:327962-336591 GCF_000298275.1 Orycteropus afer afer
TGGCATAAGGTCTCAAAAGTAAAGCTGCTCTATAAAATATAAAGCCTTGAGAACAAAAAGTGGCACTAATTGCTATGGATTAAGACTCAGCTTCAATCTGATCATCTATAACATAGAAATTCAACACACATAAACATATTGCAATTTGTTGAAAACTTGAGTGAGGTCATGCAAGTGAAAGTATGTAACAGAGTTCATAGTAGGTTCTTCATCATAAATACATGCAAGAAAACTGGCATTTTAAGAAGTCTACATGTTGAACAGGTAGAAAAGGTAAATTGGAAGATAGCAACTGAGAAGCCAAACCTGTTGCCATTGGGTCTATTTCAACTCATAGGTAATCTATAGGACAAAGTAAAAGTGCCCTGAGGTGTTTTCAAACCTGTGAATCTTTACAGAAGCAGACTGCCTCTTCTTTCTCCATGGAGCAGCTGGTGGATTTGAACCATCAACCTTTCCATCAGCAAACAAGCACTTAACTACTGCATCAGCAGGACTCCTTGAAGATGGCAAACCCAAAACCAAACCCACTGTCATAAACTAGAATCTGACTCACAGAGACCCTATAAGACAGGGTAGAACTGCCCTTTTGGGTTTCAAAGGCTATAAATCTTGATGAAAGCAGATTCCCATAAAGCAACTAGTGGGAGATTGAACTGCTGACCTTTTGGTTAGCAGCTGAAAGCTAACCACTGTGCCACCAGATGTCCTTGAAGATGGTGAAAGGGCTTGAAAATCAGTCAGGCTAAGTAAAAAATGGAAACCACTTTCTCATAAAAGTAGGGAAGATTGGTGCTAGTGTGAGACTGGGGTCTTTTACAGAAAGTTATGAGGAGTTTTATCCACTTTCCATTTTGCTCAAGCAGCAGTTCATGTTCACCTTTTGTCCCCCTCTTCCCATCTTGCTGTCAATACTCACTTTCACAAGTAAAGTTAACAAATGATCCCATTCCTCCCATTATTACCTGCCATTAACAGGAAAGTTCTATACTCACTACCATTAACCAAATCCTGATTAGCCAAGTATTGCCTTCCAACCTCTTCCTAAAATGCTCACCTTTCTTCTCCTATGTCTGCTGTGGTTCTTCTAAAAGAAACATTTGTAGAATGTCCCCCTTTAGCCAACTCTCTCTCATATCATTAATCAGTGTGCTATGTCTCCTTCAAGGAGCCTTGGTGGCATTAAAAACATGAGGCTGCTAATAATAAGGTTATCAGTTCTAAACCACCAGCCACTGAGTGGGAGAAGGATGAGGCAGTCTACTTCTGTAAAGATCTATAGCCTCAGAAAAGCTGTGGGGCTGTTCTATGTCCTATAGGGTCACTATGTGTTGGACTCCACAGCAGTGGATTTGTTTTTGGTTTTGGTGTTCCTCATTTTAAAAAAGAAGATAATCAGATTCCTACTCCATGCTGACCAGATGGACAAGTGCTAACTAGGACTTACATTTGTACCTTCCTCATATTCACCACACATAAGTTGCTGCACCTGGAATTATGGCATGAACAAAACCAAAACAAACCCAGTGCCACTGAGGTGATTTCAACTTATAGGGACCCTATAGAACAGAGTAGATCTGCTCCATAAGGCTTCTGAGGCTATAAATCTTTACAAAAACAGATTACCTCATCTTTTTCCCACAAAAGGACTGGTGTGTTTGAACCACCGATTTTGTTGCTAACCACAACCAATGTTTTAACCACTATACCACCAGAGTTCCTTGTGTTATGGAGAACGTGCCCTGGATTTCAAAGTTTCTGTGTTAAATCTGTCTGGTTCTTATGCTTCTGCTTTACAGAGCCAAGGCTTGAGTACAACAAATCAGAGAAATGCCTCCTGGGCACAACCTTACTTCAATTTATCAACTTGCTAGAAGGAACCCTTCATCTGAGAGGGACTTACTGACTAACTGGCTTCCTCTATCAGGTAAGTTTTTTTATAAAAAGGTGAGAGAGAGAGAGAGAGAGAAAGAATTGAGATGTTTACACATATACATCATTCATCACACTGTCTCTACAGTGTCACCAAATTAGTTCCTAAGTGGAGGTGGCTGTTATAAGAGCTTCACTTATAGGCATTCAGAACTCCCAGGCAGCAAGATCACCTCCTTGTGACAGACAACTTGTTGCCATGAAAAACAAGCTTTCTAGTCTGCAAGCTTGGCTTTGAATATTGATACTGTCACTTTACTTTGCCTCTCTGCAAGATGCTTAACTGCCAAGCCTTGTTTCCTCATTTGATAATAACACCAGTCTCACAGAGAGAAAGGGAACAGGAATGTTAAGAATCAACCTCTATGGCTGGCACAGAACAGGCACTCAGTAACCATTCTCTTCCCAGGTCCCCTGCCTCCTGATTCACCTGCATAAACATATTTCAGGAAGTCTGGGCAGGGTTTTATGTGGACCAAGTGACCACCTAGGAAGGGCCCTGCCCTGAACTCCAGTGCCCCACAGACAAGAAAATGGGAGTCTTGTCTCTTTGTTTTCCTTTGGCCTGTTTTTTGTTTTGGGTCTGTGTGATTTCCTGGCAACAGCTCTGTTAGTGGTGAGAAGATATGTCTGTTTGCTATTTGATGAGCATGCAGCTTGTTCCAAGAGATGCCACACCCCCAATATTGTTGCAAAATGTAGGTCAACCATGAACATCCCTGAGTGTAATACAGTTCACATTCAGGTCTCCAGTCTGGCCTAGCTTGGATTCAGTATTTCTTATGATGCTTATGAATTGGCTTCAGTGAAATTTTTCTGGTGTTTGAAGTTTAGCTTAGAGGTTGATAGTTTTCGTTGCTTTTCCAATTAATCTTCTCTACTGTTCACCTTTTTCACCTCAGTGGGGGAAAAAAAAAAGCCTGCTTCTACCCTTGTGTTCTATGCCACTATTCTGGTAGCTTAAGGGAAAAGCTTGTAATTCATCCTAGACCCTTACATCTTCTTTCCTATCATATGTAAGTACTAACCTGGATAGCATACCCTGACTTGGCTTCCTTAATATTCTTCATAACCAGCTACATCCCCCCATCACTATCCTACTGTAAGTTTACTTTCATGACACCCTGTTTAGTCTCGGTCCTAAATACTATTGTTGTTGTTGTTGTTAGGTGCCATTGAGTCGGCTCTGACTCATGGTGACCTTATGTACAACAAAAGGAAACATTTCCTGGTCCTGTGCCATCCTCACAATTCTTGCTATACTTGAGCCCATCATTGCAGCCACTGTGTCAATCCATTTCATTGAGGGTATTCCACATTTTCACTGGTCCTCCACTTTATCGAGCATGATATCCTTCTCCAGTCCTAAGTATTAAGCATGCCAAATTGTTATTTTTTATTCTTATATTTTTCTCTCCACTAGTTCATGAAGGGAGCTCTGATGGTGTAGTGTTTAAGGCATTTGACTGCTAACTAGGAGGCTGGAGGTTCAAACCCACCAGCTACTCCTCAGAAGGAAGTTGGCAATCTACTTCCATAGTGATACCACCTTGGAAACCCAAGGGGAGTTGCTATGAGTCAGATCTGACTCTACGGCACTGAGTTTTTTTTTTTTTTTTTTAGTTCATGAAAACCATTGGATATCCTCAGTACTTAATATATACAGCATTTGAAATAAATGTTTCCTGAATGAATTTTTAAAAATGAGTGTAAAACTTTGTGTACCCACATTGGAAAGAATTTCTGTGTCAGAAGGCTGATTAACGTTTGAGGAGAAATTTTCCAGGACCCTACAATTGAACCCCCAATTCTATCTCCATCAGCCCTGTGGTCAACTGAGACTGTGCCTATTTGAGTTTTTCCAGAATTCAGTGGAAATGTCCTCAGTAATTAATTAGCCCACTGTCCTAGTGAAGCAATGGTTAAGCTCTCTGAACAGTCGACAGTTTGAATACACCAGCCATTCCATAGGAGAAAGATGTGGCAGTCTGCTTCCCTAAAGATTACAGTGTTGGAAACCCTATGAGACAACCCTACCCTGTCCGATAGAGTTGCTCTAAGTTAGAATAGACTCAATGGCAACAGGTGTGTTTCTGTTTGTGTTTTTTACATCCCAACAGGGATGGTTTTAGGTAAATACAGACATCAGTGCTACTCTGAATGACTCACAGTCATCTCAAACTAAACGTGTCCAAAATGGAACTTGTGGCTTCTGTGCAAAATCACTGTTTTGTACTTCTTATCTCAGTGATCTCAGTTATCTGAACCAGAAATACAAGAGTCCTGTAAAGCCTATCCTACCTGCACCATTCCTACCATCCATTTGATAAGGAATCATTGAGTGCTAATGATTCCTTAACTTCTTTTTATCTGTCCCCTACCTGCATTATTGTCTAGTTCTATTGTGATGTGAACTTCTGCACTAGGTTCACTGACTTCCCCAAGTAGAAGTGTTGTTGTTGTTTGTTAGGTGCTATCATATTGGCTCCAACTCATAGTGACCCTATGTACAACAGAGAGAAACACTGCTCAGTTCTGCGACAGCCTCACAATCCCTGCTATACCTGAGCCCATCGTTGCAGCCACTATGTCAATCCATCTCATTGAGGGTGTTCTCCTTTTTCATTGACCCTGTGCTTTACCAAGCATGATATCTATCTCCAGGGGATGGTCCCTTCTGATAACATGAACAAAGTAGGTAAGATGAAGTCTGGTCATTTCATTCTGCCAAGGAGCATTCCGGCTGTACGTCTTCCAGGAAAGATTTGTTAGTTCTTTTGGTCTATGGTACTTTCAGTAGTCATCACCAAAACCACAACTCAAAAGCATCAACTTTTCCTCGGTCTTCCTTACTCATTGTTCAGCTCTGACATGCATATGAGGTGATTGAAAATATCTTGACTTGGGTTAGGTGCACCTTGGTCTTCAAAGAGATATCTTTGCTCTTGAGCATTTTAAAGAGGTCTTTTGCAGCATATTTTCCCAGTGCAATACATCGTCTGATGTCTTGACTGCTGCTTTCATTGGTGTTGGTCGTAAAACCAAGTAATATGACTTTGACAACTTCAATCTTTTCTCTATTTATTGATGCTGCTTATTGGTCCAGTTGTGAGAATTTCAGTTTTCTTTATGTTGAGATGTAGTCCATGCAGACTGTAGTCTTTAATCTTCATCAGTAAGTGCTTCAAGTCATTCTCACTTTCATCAAGCAAAATTGTGTCATCTGCATATCACAGTTTGTTAATGAGTCTTCATCTAATCCTGATGTCACATTCTTCTGTTCTTCTTCATGTATCTACCTTCTTGTATTATTTGCTTAGTATACAGATTGAATAAGTATGGTGATGCACCCCTTCCTGATTTTAAACCATGCAGTTCGGTTTGAACCACAGCCTCCTGGTCTATGTACATGTTCCTCATGAGCACAATTAAGTGTTCTGGCATTCCCATTCTTCTCAATGCTATCCATAAATTGTTATGATCCACACAGTCGAATGCTTTTGCATAGTCAATAAAACACAAGTAAACATCTTTCTGGTATTCTTTGCTTTGAGCCAACATCCATCTTACATCAGCAATGATGTCATTCCATGATTTTTGAGTCCACCTTGCATTTCTGGAAGTTCTCTGTCAATATTGCTGCAACCATTTTGAATTATCATCAGCAAGATTTTACTTGCATGTGATATTAATAGTATTAATATGATTTCCAAGTAGAGGTAAGCAGTTCTTATTTCAGAACACCACTGTGCTCAGTAAAAATGTTAATGGACACAGTGTTTCTTGTATTTGTTTAAATATCTTTCTCACCACTGGACTGAGTTGATCAAGAAGAAGAGTTATGTTCATTGCACAAATGTGGAAAGTGATTAATTTTTTTTTTTTTTTTTAAACAATGTCAGCTCTCTTCTCATGTCCTCCCTGTGGTTACCTCCTCCCTGTGTCCTTCTTTCCTATGCCTTCTTGCCCTCTGAGTTTTTTCCTGTACAAGTCCTGCTCTTCTGATCTCCTGTGGTTGATTGTTCCAAGGAGTGCACTTCCCTAGTGTAATTGTTCACCTTATAGGCGTGTCGGTTGTTTGATAAGTTTGATACGTTAAGCCACAGGAGTGAGTTCAATTCCAGGCCCATTGGGTGACTAGGGGCCAGAGTCTTGGGGGTTTCACTAGTCTCTAAGAGGTAGTTAATTTTTAAATATAATGAAAAACTTATTGATGAGTAAATAGTTAAAGAAACTCTTGATTCTCTCTACAGATCCTCTAGTTGTTCATATTTTACTACATTTAATCCCCAATCTCTGTGAGTTTCTCTCTTTGTGCCCCTGTCTTTGTTTCCTATTTATCTATCTATACTATAAACCCATACAAAATTTTCTGAAAGTTTGAGAGTAAATTGGAGCCATCATTTCCATTAATATTCCAGTGTCCATTTTTAAGAACAAAAATGTTCAGTTATACAGCTACAGTGCAATTATCATGATCAGGAAGTTTAAGATTGATTCTAATATACCATTTATATACACATTTTGCAATTGTCTCAATTATTTTCTTTATAGCTGTTGTTATCACTGTTATTTAGCCCATTCAGGATCAAATCCAGGAGCACATACTGCATTTAGTTGTCATATCTCTTTAGTCCCTTCTCTGATATTGTTCCTGAGCATTTCTTAGTCCTTTTGAACTTGATCTTTTGGAAAATTCCAATACAATTATTTTGTAGAATGTCTCTCAATTTGAATATGTCTGACATTTCCCATCATTGTTGTTGTAATGTGCCATCGAGTCGGACCCAACTCATAAGACTCAGGTTATGTATTTTTGACAGCATTGCCACTGTTGTTGTTGTTAGGTGCTGTCAAGTCATCTTCGACTCATAACAACCCTATGCACAGCAGAATGAAATACTGCCCAGTCCTGCACCAGCTCCATGATCCTTGCTATACTCGAGTCTATCACTGCTGCCGCAGTGTCAATCCATTTCATTGAGGGCCTTCCATTCTTTCGTTGGCCCTCCCCTTACCAAGCATGACATCCTTTTCCAGTGAATGGTCCCTTCTGACGACATGACCAAAGTAGGTAAGACAAAGTCTGGCCATTCTCACTTTCAAGGAGCATTAGGCTGCACTTCCTCCAGGACAGAATTGTTATTCTTTTAGCAGTCCATAGTACTTTCAGCATTCTTCACCAGCACTACAACTTGGAAGCATCAACTCTTCTTCGGTCTTCCTTATTCATTGTTCAGCTCTCACATGCATATGAGGCGATTGAAAATACCATGGCTTGTGTCAGGCACATCTTAGTCCTCAAGGAGATATCTTTGCCCATCAGCACTTGAAAGAGATCCTTTACAGCTGATTTGCACAGTGGTATATACCTCATCTGATATCCTGATTGCTGCTTCCATTGATTGTAGAACCAAGCAATGAGAACTCTTTGCTAACTTCAATCTTTTCCCCATTTATCATGATGCTGGTCCAGTTGTGAGGATTTTTGTTTTCTTTATATTGTAAATCCATACTGCAGACTTTATTCTTCAATTTTCGTCAGTAACTGCTTCAAGTCATCCTCACTTTCAGCAAGCAAAATTGTGTCACCAGTGTATTGCAGGTTGTTAATGATTCTTCCTCCAATCCTGATGCTACATTCTTCTTCATATAGTCCAACTTCTCAGATTATTTTCTCAGCATACAGATTGAATAAGTATAGTGAAAGAATACAACCCTGACACATTCTCTTCTTGATTTTGAACCATGCAGTTTCCCCTTGTTCTGTTCGAATGACAGCCTCTTGATCTATGTACAGGTTCCTCATGAGAACAAATAAGTGTTCTAGAATTCCCATTCTTCTCAATGTTATCCACAGTTTGTTATGATCCGCACAATCAAATGCTTTTCCATAGTCAATAAAATACAAGTAAACATATTTCTGGTATTCTTTGTTTTCAGCCAAGATTCATCTGACATCAGCAATGATATCTCTCATTCCACATCCTCTTCTGAGTCCAGCTTGCATTTCTGGAAATTCTCTGTCAATATACTGCTGCAATTGTTTTTTAATTATCTTCACTAAGATTTTACTTGCATGTGATATTAATGACATTGTTCGATACTTTCCATATTCTGTGTGATCACCTTTCTTTGGAATGGATACAAATATGGATCTCTTCCAGTCAGTGGGCCAGGTCTTCCAAATCTCTTGGGATAACCGAGTGAGTGCCTCCAGCAGGGAAATCGTTTGTTGAAACATCTCAATGAATATTCCGTCAATTCCTGGTGTCTTGTTCTTCACCAATTCCTCCAGTGCAGCTTTGACTTCTTCCATCAATACCATTGGCTCTTGAACATCTGCCACCTCCTGAAATGGATGAAGATTGGCCGGTTCTTTTTGTTACTTTGAATCTGTGTATTCCTTCCATCTTCTTTTGATGCTTCCTACATCATTCAATATTTTGCCCATAGAATCTTTCAATATTACAACGTGAGGCTTACATTTTTTCCTCAGTTCTTTCAGCTTGAGAAATGCTGAGCATGTTCTTGCCTGTTGGTTTTTTAATTCCAGGTCTTTGCACATTTCATTATAGTAATTGGCTTTGTCTTCTTGAGCTGTTCTTTGAAATCTTCCATTTAGCTCTTTTATCTTGTCATTTCTTCCATTTGCTTTAGCTACTCTTCACTCAAGGGCAAGTTTCAGAGTCTCTTC
>NW_006922283.1:337744-338904 GCF_000298275.1 Orycteropus afer afer
TCTGTCTCAGTCTGTAAGCTGTGTTGAAATCTGTATATCATGAGTAACCCTGCTGGCTTTTGAAACACCACAGACACAGCCTCAAACCTTACAGCAACACACAAGCTACCACAGTATGAGAAACTGACAGACAAGTTCATCTCCCTTAGCTGTTGGAAACCTCTCTGCCCTCCCCTTACCTGATTCCTATCTGGATCCTGCCATTTTTGTCATACCTAACACTCCCTCCCTTTCCTGCCTGTGTGGGTGGATCCTGTCTGTCCATGGTCACTGAAGGGATGCTATATCCTTTTCAGTTCACAGTATCAGTTTACACCAATATTGTTGACATTAATTTGATGACTTGGTTGACTTTTTGTCTTCCAGGTTTACCCATTATGAATTTACTAATTTTGACTTTATAATTAATATGTAACTGTAGAAAGCTACAGTGAGAATTCATAAATATCCAATGCTCATCAAACTTTCACCTCTAGTTTTAGCTTCTGTTTTGGTTCTCTAGTGAGGCTCTGACAGAAAATACCACAAGTAGATATGGCTTTAACAAACAGGGATTTATTCTGTTACAGTTTAGGAGGCTACAAGTCCAAGTTCAAAGTGCCAGCTTTGGGGCTGGGTGAAGTCCTCTCAACCTTGTCTTCAGCTCTGCCTTTTGCTCCTAGCCCATTGGTGCTGGAGGCTTCTTTAGGCAGCTGCTTGCTGCTGAGGCTGACAAACCCAAGATCAACAATTTAAATGGCACAGTCTTAAGTTACAAAGCAACACAGCAGGTCACTAATTCAAGTCCAAACAGTCTTAAGATTGGCAGGCAACATGGCAGGCCACTGAGATGAAAACTCAGCCAAATACAAGATCTTGATGTGCCAAAAGCTGAAGACCTTCCTTAAAGTGTCTTATTTTTTTATTAATATTTTTTATTTTTTTTTCTGATTTTTTTATTGTGATTTGGGTGCAGATTTACAGACCAAATTCACTTTCCATACAGCATTTCACATATACTTTGTCTCATGTCATTGACCACAGTTTACCACAATGCAACAGCTCCCCTCCCTCTTCCTCCCCATAGTTACCTCTTCCCAGTGTCCATTCCTCCATACACTCCTGCCCCCTGAGCTGTCTCCCTGTGCATAAGCAGCCCATCTTTCTCCCATGATTGCTCT